>NC_069717.1:28148483-28263483 GCF_027358585.1 Pangasianodon hypophthalmus
TTGTGTTTGTTATTTGTTAGAGGGCGATGCGGGGTTTAATAAACTCGGGGAATGAATGGGGCAGAAGTGGTTCTTTTTAATTTCTTCCTGGAGCACTTTATTGTTACACACTATAGATTTACCTCAGTAGCTTCGCTTGTGCTTGCGCTACACACCGATGCGAGTGTGTTTGTCTCTGATTAACGACATTGATGTGAGGTATTTGCCGAGACAGTATAGTGCTGCGCTCACAGTAGCGAAGAGACGTGTCACTACTGCCAGTCTCACACCTGGTGTTAACTTCCTGTGTGTGTGTTTGCTTTTAGACATCACTTTCAGTATACCATATATCCTGCGTATGTATATATATAGGTTTAAAAAGCCGACAGCAGCGTAGAGCGCAGAGACAACAGGAAACTCCCCGGGGGTTGAGATTATCACCTGTAATGTAAACACAGTACAGAGTTTCATGCTGAGAGTGAGACAGGCAGACAGACACACTCTTACTCTCTTTTATTCAACTCTCTTCTGCCTCATTAGCAGTGTCTGTGCATGTCTTTCTCACATGTTCCCTGTCCCTTTTACACTCTGCCTCTCTGATTCTTCCTCGCTGTCTGTCTCTCTGATTCTGCCTCCCTGTCTGTCTCTCTGATTCTGCCTCCCTGTCTGTCTCTCTGATTCTGCCTCCCTGTCTGTCTCTCTGATTCTGCCTCCCTGTCTGTCTCTCTGATTCTTCCTCGCTGTCTGACTCTCTGTTTCTGCCTCCCTGTCTGTCTCTCTGATTCTGCCTCCCTGTCTGTCTCTCTGTTTCTGCCTCCCTGTCTGTCTCTCTGATTCTGCCTCCCTGTCTGTCTCTCTGATTCTTCCTCCCTGTCTGTCTCTCTGATTCTGCCTCCCTGTCTGTCTCTCTGATTCTGCCTCCCTGTCTGTCTCTCTGTTTCTGCCTCCCTGTCTGTCTCTCTGATTCTGCCTCCCTGTCTGTCTCTCTGATTCTTCCTCGCTGTCTGACTCTCTGTTTCTGCCTCCCTGTCTGTCTCTCTGATTCTGCCTCCCTGTCTGTCTCTTCTCTCTTTCTGTTTGTCTGCCTGTCTACCTGTCTGTCTCTTTTCTCTTGCACGCTGTCTCTCTCTTTCTTTCTGTCTGTCTCTCCCACCCTCTCTTTGTCTATCTGTCTATTTTACTTTGTTTGTCTCTCTGTCTCTCTCTCTCTGTCTGACTCTCTCCTATCTCTCTCTCTCTCTTTATCTGTCTGCCTGTTTGTCTGTCTCTCTTTCTCTGTCTCTCTCTGTCTGTCTCTTTCTATCTCTCTGCCTGTCTGTCTCCTCTCTCTCTCTCTCTCTCTCTCTCTCATCCAGTTTAACAGCCTTTGAGGTTAACCACAGATTTAGAGACTCCATCTGGTGCTCACACACACACACACACACACACACACACACACACACACACACACACACAGACACACAGACACACACATGCGGTTGGTTCAGAACGAGCTGAAAGCACTTTCCCCTGCACTGATTAAAGGCCGGTGGTCAGATCTCCAGCCCACTGCGGTCCAGCCTTCGCTTTCAGAAGCGTGTGATTTCCTCTTGTTTGTGTTTCATAATCGCTCCGGCGCTTCAGTCCACTCCCACACGCAATTTCAGCTCATGAAGTTATTTTCAACCTCGTCGTCTCCACTTTCTTTTTAAGAAGTCATTTTGAGCACATCTGGAGCTTATTCTGAAACGCCGAGCTGACAGTTCTCCTCCTGGGAGCAATGCGTTAGTGTTGATCAGCAGCTGGAGTAAAAGCAATGTGTGATCTTTTATAGGAGAAACGTGGACAGAGAAAGTGTGTAAGACTCATTCTGTCACACGTGCTGAGAAATGTGTGACACTTTAGAGAAACAAAGGCAGGAAAACTGACCTGTGCGGCTCTCACCACTGCAGCCCGGGTTCGATTCCCGGCCAGGGAACCAACCCCCGGCCACTGGGGCCGCACACGACAGTGCACTCCCAGTGCCGGTCCCAAGCCTAGAATCAGGGAGGGTTTCAAATATGATCTGCTGTTGCGACCCTTAACATGAGCGGCTGGAAGAAGAAGAATTTTACCCAAAGCAGCTTGTCTTGGAGTTATACTCGGAGGTGAAAAGCTGCCGGTTTGTTTATTGTTGGCTAGAGTTTTCCATAATTTATAACCATCACTGACTTACTTTTGTTTATATATCTGTGGCTCTGAATAGATTTTTTTTTTTTTAACAAATTGATGTTCTCACTTCAAATGTAGCAAAGTGTACAATGCATATTTTTTCCCACTTAAATGTAACGAAAACGAATCCTACTATCGATGCATTTCGTACGAAATGTCGTCCGTTTTTCTGTAACTCGCTGAGAGCTCATTTGAGACTGAACGCTAATCTCATTCACTAGGATGATCACTAACACTATGCAACAAGTCAAGATTGAGCCATGCTGAAGAGTTGGGTTATAATTAAACACTGGAGATTTTGGAGTCTGTGTGTAGATAGTGATTGGTAGAATATCCCTGTGTCGCTTGTTATTGTAAATATGAAATTACAATCCGATCCTACCGTAGAGCTGATTAACCGAGGCTACTCAAGGACATTCACACGCGCTCAGGATGCAGCGATAGAAAACAGCGGGAGCTTCCTGGAGTGTCTTTATCTCAGAGAAAAACTACAAACCTGTTTTTCACACAGGATATACCAGCATCCTTACCAACATGGCAACTCAGATGGCGTCCAAATGTCACCTGGAGTTATTTCTACTGGTCATTTTATAGACTTGAAAATAGGGCGTGATCTTTCCAAACACGTGGGATTTGGGTGGGACGAAAATCCCAGAGATACTCCAGAGATACTAAAACTAATCCAGTCTGAATAGGACTTCCTGTTTAGATCCAGAACCTCTTCTCTATTCTGAGGTTCTTTAGATTAGTGTACATATATCTACACTGTGATTCATTCATTTTTCCTTAAATCCTGAAACGTCCCAGTAAAATGTCATTACTCCCAGCGTGATGCTGCCACCACCAAGCTTCAGTATAAGGATAGAATTGACCAGGAGATGAGCTGCGATTGGTTTCCTCACGCTATAGAACCTTCTTTCTCATAGCTTGAGAGACGTTTTTGGACAAAGTGTTTTTGTGACTGGACTGACCACAGGATTGACTCCACACAGGGTTGAGCATCATGTTCTTCATCATCTACGCTCTCTCTGGTTGCTCAGTTCGAGTTTCTGTGGTTCTTCTCTGTTTAAGGCTTATGGAAGCCGCCATGTTCTTCACAACGTTCAGAGCTGAAGAAATGTTTAGGATGACTTCCCCAGATCTGTGCCACGACACACTCCTTTCTCAGAGGTCTGCAGAAAGTTCCTTTAACCCCATGCATGTACTGTATATAGACAGAGGTGTCTCTGGTTACCTGATCCACATCCCCTGCCCGATTTTTATGCATACGTGGGCATTTTATAATGCTTTACGACACAACCTGATCTGTAACACAATGTGTGTCATTGCAGCTCATTTTGAAGTAACTCATACAGCATCGATTACAAAAGCAGATTCTTTTATTCTTTTATTCCTTCATTGGTATTTAATTGATAGTGATATGTTGTAATTATATAAAGGAAAATTCTCTCAATCAGTTCATCTATTAATGAAATGGAGGACGTTTAGACCACCGCAATCCGTATTATTCATAAACACAGACTTTATATCATTTTACTTTTGTTATGATGAAAGTTCGTATCGCGGGGTTTGCATTCGTACGTTATAATCATTGTTTTTTTTTTTTTTTTGTGATGTTTTGCTCTGGGGATTGAATTAAGATTGAATTAAGCCGTAGACCGTCAACATATTTGTGGTCAAGCTTTAGACAGTTTTTAAAAAAAAAAAGATGATTAATGGAAACAGGAAGCAGCTGAATTGAATTTTCTAACAAAAAGCCTCTGAATATGTGGGTGATTTGGGACATTTCAGTGTTTCATTTTTAATACATTTAACAAATCTTTGTGAAAATCTGTTAATGATTTTTCACTATGGAATCTTTTTTTGCAGGTTGATGTGAGAAAAAAAAAATCCATTGTACAGTACGGCTGTAACAAAATAAAACAAAGAAAATGTGTACTGAATAATTGATTATAGAGACGTGTGCATTGGAGTAGGAGTTTATTTCTGTGTGCACTGCAGCTGTAACACACTTACAGGTGTGTGTGTGTGTGTGTGTGTGTGTGTGTGTGTGTGTGCGTGAGATTTTTTTCCTGTTCCCTCAAAGAGCAGGGGAAGTGGAACTGTTGACATAAGTTGAAAGTAATATTTATTACACCTCTTATCAGTGACCTTGAACAAAGTTTACCAATATATCAGAGCCAGAGGGGTTTTTGGAGTTTTGTGTGTGTGTGTGTGTGTGTGTGTGTGTGTGTGTGTGGTATGAGAGTATAGTACAGCAGAACAGAACATACATTTGATTGTGGTCTAAAGTAAACAGTGTGAGAGGAATAAGAGCTTTTCTCTCAGCTCCAGCTCTCGGAGGTAATTACACACCACTGCTGTTCCTCTCCCTCCGTTCCTGCTCCACACTCCTCCAGCTGGACTGCAATTTAGCCACAGGATTATTAGCCAGCACGGTTTATTTTTACCGCCCGACACCAGCCCATAATCCCGGAGACTTTGTGCTGCTTTAGCATGATTTTTATTCCATGCGGTGAAACTCACGGCCCTATTCACACTCCCAGGATCGAGTCTGAATCCGTCATCATCATCATCATCATCATCATCATCACTTCCTGCCCACCACCCAGCTTTCCTCGACCACACGACAGCTAGCAAACGTGGAGGATGAAGACTAGCACGTGCTTCCTCTGAGACACGACACGTGAAGCCAGCCAGCCGCATCTTTTCATCTCTTCAGCTCAGAGTCGCGGAGCAAAGCGCCATCCGCCCTCTTCTGCATACGTGCATGAGCTCACAGTCGCTCACCATTGGCTAGTGTCACTGTGACTGACAGGAGAGAGAGTGTATGCTCCGCCCACAAAGTGGCGGCGGGAACATCGGGATTCGAACACATGATCTTCTCAAAAGTTCAACATTTTTAAACTTAACACCTGATCAGTTACTTATAGTCAGTTTCTAATTGTTATAAAATTTTAGGAGTATCCACGATTTCTCAAAAAAGTGTATTGTGATGTAATTTATCACGATATTCAGATTATATCGCCGTATCCTCCAGTCCAATCAGCAGTTCCGTCGGTGTTGAGAAGTTTTCTTTGGTCCTGTTTCCAAAATTTGTGTGTGTGTGTGTGTGTGTGTGTTCCTGGGTATATATGCGTAATGCCCACATCATTCATAATATGGCTACAACAAGACCTTCTGCTACTGTGCTTCACAGTGTTGTGGTATTGCAGTGTGTGTGTGTGTGTGTGTGTGTGTGTGTGTGTGTGTGTGTGTGTGTGTGGTGGTGCTTGAACTGCATCCAGTGTGTGTATAGAGGAGTGCCCCTGGGGTGCAGTAGACTAAAAGACTGCTGCCACATCCAATCTCTGCCTCTGCATCACCTAGAGCTACACTCGGCAACGTACTGCAATCTAAATCACACACACACACACACACACACACACACACACACACACACACACACAACGTTATTGTCTCTCATTTATTCTTTCCATGCATAGATATCAACACAAGGGTGTATCTGTCCCTCTCCAATTCTGTCTCATATGAGGGAACCTACCACACACACACACACACACACACACACACTGTCAAATACACAATCTAAGCTCAGTCTGGGGAACAAACGGCTGATTCTGGTTTATAAACGTGATAAAATATTTAATAAAACGTAATAAAATATTGAAAACAGCGCTAGTTACACGACGCGATTATTGGAGACGTGTTCCAGCCGATTTATTGGTTTATCTCGACTTTTATTCTTCCCTTTTCATTAGAGAAAAAGATCATTATCTCCTTCTTACTCTGCATCTTATAAATATCATCAAAAGATCTTTAAAATATGATTGCAGCTAAAGATGAACTTATTAATTAGCTAACATCTTATCTGATGATTGCTTGTGATTCTGGACAAATGAGCTCCTTGTTTATTTTTCCTTCATTTATAACTCTATTTACTCTAACAAATCATTATCAGCCCACAGAAATCAGCTTCCATTCATTAGCTGGTGTGTAGCGTAGAGAAATGAGCTTTGACGTGTTGTTTACGCCGACGTAATAAATCATTACTAGCCTACAAAACTGGTTTTCATCATTAGCTAATTTGTAGACATTCATTCTAACCCTGCGTTCGTGCTAACAAGCAACAAGTCGCTCATGCTACATGCGGTTTGTCGCTTGTGGGCGTGGCCTGTTCTAGCGGAGGGCGAGAAAAATATCACATCATATCACGATACTTTCTACGAAACATGATGAACATCAGTATATATAGATTCGCATTGCATTAAAAGAGTACACTGATCATTTTTTACTTGTCTTTTTATCTTTTATCTTTATTTTTTCTGATTTTATTTTTTTTTAATTTAGAAATTATTTCATGTTGAGGAGGAGGAAAAAGGAAAAACATTTTGTTTCATTTTAACATTATAAAGATTCGTTTAAAATTTTTCCTATCCATATCAGCTTGGAATTGTTCTTAAAATGTATTAAATGTTCTAAAATGATGTCACGATACAATATTTATATCACGATATGATATTATATCGTTATCATACTGCATCGTTTTATATTCCAATAGGAAATGGTCTTGGCCAAAATGTGTACACTGTACTGTAAAACTAATACACATCATTACACATGTATTTTATATATTGTAAATCCAGGAAAATAAATACGTGGAGTTAAACAGCAGCTAGACGTTAAACTTGTGAGAGAAGGATTGAGCTGCGTCTTTGAGAGTGTACGTGGGATTCGTCAACAAAACTAGCTTTTAGCTCATAACCGTGCTTGTCCTAGTGAAATTAGCCTTCATACAATAACCATAACAATCATTTTATTATTAGCCTGATCTGTCCGTGTAGCTCGGGTAGCTACGGCTCTCCCGCAGCGGATGAGGAAGACGGGAGTGTGCGAGACGGAGCTCAAGCGTGTGTTTGTGTAGATTTATATCGTGCTTGCTCAACGTCCGCGTTGCCAAATTGCTGCGACGGGCTTTTATTGAGTTTGCAGCAGCGTCATCGGGATCGACTTGACTACAAAGTGAAATGTTTTGTTCTCACTGCCATCGCTGTGCCGAGTGTGTAGGCGAACACTTCACAAGTGGTTCTGTCAGTGTGTGTGTGTGTGTGTGTGTGTGTGTGTGTGTGTGTCTATAAGTGCATCCGTGGTACTTGAGCAAAGACAAGCTGAGAGAGAGAGAGAGAGACAGACAGACAGACACACCGACAGACGGAGCAAGACAGAGAGACAGACAGACAGACAGAGAGAGCAAGAGAGAGAGAGAATATAAGAATTCATGACTCCCTACAGAGCAGAGAGTGCACACAGTGCATCAGCAGCACAGTGGAGGCAGAGCTGCACTTTCCAACAGAGTGTAACAAATTTCAAAAATTTTAAATCACACACCTCCATGTCTCCCTTCCCACTGACACACTTCCCTTTCTGTTCGGAGAAATGAAGCAGAGCTGCGTTTTAGCAGGACAGTATGTATCTGCCTGCCACACACACACACACACACACACACACAGAGAAAGTGAGAGACAGAGAGAGTGAGAGATAGACAGAGAGAGACAGACAGACAGAAAGAGTGAGAGACAGATAGAGAGAGAGACAGAGAGAGTGAGAGACAGAGAGAGAGAGAGGGAGGGAGAGGAGAGGAGAGAGAGACAGGCAGACACACAGACAGAGAGAGACAGACACACAGAGAGAGAGAGACAGACAGACACACAGAGAGAGAGAGACAGACAGATATAGAGAGACACAGAGAGAGAGGCAGACAGATAGAGAGAAAGAGAGAGAGAGTGAGAGACAAAGAGACGGACAAAGACAGGGAGAGAGAGAGAGACGGAGAGAGTGAGAGACAGATAGAGAGAGAGACAGAGGGAGAGAGACAGAGAGAGAGGGAGGGAGCGAGAGAGGGAGGGAGAGGAGAGAGAGACAGACACAGAGAGAGAGGGAGAGAGACAGAGAGAGAGAGACAGATATAGAGACACAAACAGTGAGAGAGACAGAGAGAGACACAGAGAGTGAGAGACAAAGAGAGACAGACAGAGACAGGGAGAGAGAGAGACAGAGTGAGAGAAACAGAGAGAAAGAGACAGACAGAGAGAGAGGGAGGGAGGGAGGGAGAGAGGGAAGCACACGGCGTCTCCATAAATTCCGGTCTCTCCAGCAGAAGCATTTCCATCACTCCTTATCAATACTCGAGGTTTTACTCGTTTATAACCAGCTCCCACTCCGAGTTTCTCCATGCATGACCGGAGGAACGTGAAGTCATCGCTCTCTCTGCAGACGCAGTCAAATAGTCAAATCGAAATCACGCCGGAAAGTGACATCGTTCCATCGGCTGCTGTGAGACTGCTGGACATGCGCTTAACGATAATACACTGTTCCAGCAGCTGCAAAGTCATGCTCACATTCATTCTAATACGTTATCGTTTCTATAGCAACAGCTCGTTCACATGCTGGACGCTCCGCATAAAGGGATTAAAAATCCTTGATAGGATGAAGTTTTCTTAAAGTAAGGAGAACGACTAACTTGTTTTTTTAACGTTAAATATAACTATAAATGGATAAAAAGGATGACGTTTGATTCTTCACTAAATTCAGCCTTGAAACACTGGAATCGTTAGCACGTTGCTGTGGTAGAAGAGGAATAAAACACTTCAGGATGTGCCTCTGTAGGAAAATACTCAGCGTTAGAGTGCTAACAGTACCTCCGCTTCATCACACCACCAATAATCATCACTGATTATTTTCTTATAAGCGAGTGCTTTATTCTTTGCTTGGTTATTAGCTGTGTTATTCCTTTTTCCTCATGTGGTATTCATTTGATTCCGTCTCTTTTTAAATCCTCACGTGTCACACACGTTTCTCTTTCTCTCAGACGTCTCCCTTAATTACAGCTCCGGCAGCGCGACTTAACCGCCTCCGTGCTAATTTGACATCAGCAGTCATGAGGGAGAGGCGTTCGGGAGAGCGGGACCGAGCTCGGCTTCGGTGCCGGCGCTGATTTATGATGTCACGCGGCCATAAAGGGCACCGACAAGCAGGAAGACATTCATTAGGAGCCTGTGCAGCTTTTTAGTGAGGTCCAGTGGAGGCCTGCAGAATACTGATGGCCACACACACACACACACACACACACACACACACACACACACACACATCTGCACTTGTCTGATCCTTACACACATACACACTCACTGTTTTATTTGCACACACACACATCTGCACTTGTCTGATCCTTACACACATACACACTCCCTGTTTTATTTGCACACACACACATCTGCACTTGTCTGATCCTTATACGCATACACACTCTCTGTTACACACACACACACACACACACACACACCTGCACTTGTCTGACCCTTACCTGTCATCATTCTAACACACACAAATCTGTGAATCACAGGCATATTTACCCCTCATCCACACATGCTGAGTCACACTGTCTCTCTCTCTCTCTCTCTCTCTCTCTCTCTCTTTTCCTGAGTCACACAAATCAAAGGGTTGCAGTTTCCCGGCGTTTCTTGAGCACTGTGATTTCCACCCTCGGATGCTCAGACGGCTTGAAGCGTGGTGACTCAGTGCTGGAGCCAATTATCATCCGACAAAAAGGGTTTTACTAGCGCAGAAATACACTTACATCATTTCCACCTGTTAGACCAGAGCGTCGCTGAGCTGAGCTTTTCTTTCAGCAGGCCCGAAAGACAAATAAAGCATGTTCTCACTTCCCCTACTCGCTTCCTCTTGGGAATGAACAGTCTCCATGCTTCAGCCTTGTGGCTTACTGCGTGTTACTCGCTCCATCACTGAGTCACAGATGCATTTACATCAGACAGCCCTTCAGTGATCAACGTGTTAAGGTCGACGATTGGGAAACCATGTCTCCTTCAGTGGGACTGACGCGCGCAGACGCCACGCCTCTTTAAGAAACGGAGAGAGGAGACACAGTGCATCCTGGGACAATCCGACGCACGCGAGCGAAACGTCAACGACATACGGAGAAAAGATTTTCCTCTTTTCTCACCACGCGAAGGAGCGCAATGGTCTAATGCTCATTTTTCCGGCGTTATAAAGTCATATTTCTGGGGCGTGGTCAGTGTTAGAACCGGCTGAATGTGATGCAGGTAGATTTTATAGAATAATATGATCGACGAGGGTGAGTACGTCGTCGCTCAGAGCCTCTAATGTACACTCCGATCCATAACTAATATCTGATAACGTTGTAACGGAGCGAGCGGTGACGTGAGCGCTGAGCGCTGTTCTGTTCAGCGTGTAAGGGCTTTGTTCAGGTGAGGATGAGTGTGTGAGTGTGTGAGTGTGTGAGGTGTGAGGAGTCACGTGGAAGAGTTTTCTTTGGATTGGGGTTGTGTGTAAATCAGGCCGAGGCTATGAACAGTGACAAATGACCGTATCGCATTCTGATTAATGAACACAGCTCATTTCCTAAATGTCAATAAAGCTCTCACTGCAGTATATTTTCCTCCCGCTGTCCTTGTGTGAGAGCACGCACGTGCGCTAGGGCTCTGTGTGTGTGTGTGTGTGTGTGTGTGTGTGTGTGTGGGTGTGTGTGTGTGTTTTACTGCCCTTGGATTAATTTCAAACTAAATTCAGGTTATATTTGGGACGAACCGTATTTTAGGCGAGGCTCAGAAAGACATTATTCATGATGAGCTCAGAGCTGCGTGTAAAGCTTCTGATCACGTGACGGATCCCGACACGTTATTAATAACAGCCTAAGATTATTATTTCAGATTTTTGGGGAAAAAAAAGTTAAAAAAAAAAAACTAGCGGTTTTCTATCCACCTGCTTTTATAGAAATGGAAACTCCAGGAAGCAAACAAACATTCAGAAGAAATCTCGGAAAGTTTTTAACCCCGAAGTCAGTGCAGAGGAAAAGAGAAGCTGTGTGTGTGTGTGTGTGCGTGTGTGTGTGTGTGTGAATCCTGTCCACTATAGAACACACTCTTTCAGGTGTGTAGCCAGTTTGTAGTCATCTATCTGTCTCTCTGTCTGTCTCTTTCTTTCTTTCTTTCTTTCTTTCTTTCTGTCTCTCTATTCCTTCTATCTTTTTCTTTCTCTTCTTCTCTCTCTTATTCTTGTTCTCTCCCCGTCTCCCTCTGTGCCAATTTCTGTTTTTTTTCTTTTCTGTATCCTTCTATCCTGTTCTTTCTTTTTTTCTTTGTCTCTGTGTCTCTCTCTTCCTCTATCTCACTCTCTCTCTCTCTTCTGTCTGTCTGTGACCACTGCATGTCTTTCTTTCTTTCTTTCTTTCTTTGTCTTTTTCCTCTCACTCTGTTTCTTCATTGTTCTCTGTCTCTCTCTTACTCTTGTTCTCTCCCCCTCTCCCTCTGTGCCAATTTCTGTTTTTTTCTTTTCTGTATCCTTCTATCCTGTTCTTTCTTTCTTTCTTTCTTTCTTTCTTTCTTCGATCTCAGTGTAAAACAGATTAAACAGAGTTGTTTTTGTGCTTCTCTTCTCTGTATTTGTCCTCGGTTTAGCTCACGTCTCGCCTCATACGTACGTTACAGTTTGTCACGTGTTCTCCTCGTGTTCACGTGGGTTTCCTCCGGGTTCTCCGGTTTCCTCTCACTGTACAGAAACATGCAGGTGGGTGGGTTTCTACGCTACACTGGCCCGAGGTGTGAATACCTCTCTACCCGTTATTCCCGGGAGAGACTCCACATCCACGGCAACCCCGCCCAGGATACGGAAGATGAATAAATGAATATTAATATCTTGTGATAAGTATAAAATGTGTGTGTCGCTACACCGATAGTTCACGCTGACGCAGTGTTTAGTCGCGTCAGTGTGTCATGAGCTTTAAAAGACGAGTGTTAGATTGAGAGAAGTCATTTTCATCTTCTTTTAAACCCCACGACATTGAGAACCGAGATGGACCTCAGGGTTACCTACCTCCATTTCTCTCCATTACTGCCAGACGTGAGCATCTCACGCACACACACACACACACACAGATTGTTACAGTAGCATTAAAGAGCAGTTGGATATATTGCGATTATTTTTCCTCCGGACTGTTTGACTGAGTCAGTGCGTCGGTGTGTATCCCGTCGTTCCAGAGCGCTCCGTGCCGATAAACAGCCTCATCTTTCAGTATCATTAACTTCTCCGGGAACGATTGCGCGGCGTAATGCAGGAGTGTGTATGGATATGGATTGTCCAGTGCACTTGTGTTAGCGGCGTCCCGCGCTGGCTTTTAGGTGAGCTCTCATACATCACTCCCGCAGGCCAGACCTCTGAAAGCACAAAGCCTAATGCATTATCTGTGACAGTGGAGCACAAAGTCAATACCGCTTATTAATTACACGTGATGTAAAATATGGAGAGAGTAATGCCATGCGACGGAGGAGAGTGGCGCAGCCTGCGTTGTGTCATTGGCTTATAGCGAAACAGAGCAAGGCATTGTGGGATAGCTGAGTCCTCCAGTGGTTCAGGAGACACGTGACGGCCTCACTCCGCTACACCCTGACAGGAAATTCGTCTGGCGTAAGAATTCGTGGCTCCCTACAGAGCAGAGAGTGCACACAGTGCATCAGCAGCACAGTGGAGGCAGAGCTGCACTTTCCAACAGAGTGTAACAAATTCAAACACTTGCGTGAAATGTATTCTGAAAAATTTCAATTCACACACCTCCATGTCTCCCTCCTGCCCAGCACTGACACACTTCCCTTTCTGTTCGGAGAAATGAAGCAGAGGACAGTACTGCCTCCTGCCACACACACACACACACACACACACACACACACACAGCCCTGTGTATTGTACTTCTTTAAGATTCTATACAGACACTCAGTCTTATACCTAATGTGTTTATTAATAACAGTTCTTCTCTTTCCCGCTGTACTCTACATGTTAATAAAGCTAAGAACTGAATTAAAGGGAAAGAGAGTGTTTGGGAGAGAGAGAGAGAGAGAGAGAGAGAGAGAGAGAGACAGATAGAAGGAGAGAGAGAAAGAGAGACAGAGAGATAGACAGAGAGACAGGCAGAGGGAGAGACATTCAGACACAGACAGATAGAGGGAGACAGAGTGTTTGGGAGACAGAGAGAGACAGATAAAGGATCTATCACCCTGTCTCTCTCTTCTAAACACTCTCTCTACCTTTATCTGTTTCTCTCTCTCTCAAACACTCTATCTCTCCCTCTATCTGTTTCTCTCTCTCTCTCTCTCTCTCTCTCTCACAAACACTCTCTCTCCCTTTGTGTCTCTCTCTCCATTTATCTGTCTCTCTCTTCTAAACTCTCCCTCTCCCTTTATCTGTCTGTCTCTCTCTCCCAAACACTCCCTTTATCTGTCTCTCTCTCTCCCAAACACACTCTCTCCCTTTATCTCTCACTCTCCCCATTTATCTGTTTCTCTCTCCTAAACACACTCTCTCCCTTTATCTCTCACTCTCCCCATTTATCTGTTTCTCTCTCTTCTAAACACACTCTCTCCCTTTATCTGTCTCTCTCCATTTATCTGTCTCTCTCTCTTCTAAACACTCTCTCTCCCTTTATCTGTCTCTCTCCATTTATCTGTCTCTCTCTCTTCTAAACACTCTCTCTCCCTTTATCTGTTTCTCTCTCTCTTCTAAACACTCTCTCTCCCTTTATCTGTCTCTCTCTCTTCTAAACACTCTCTCTCCCTTTATCTGTCTCTCTCTCTTCTAAACACTCTCTCTCCCTTTATCTGTTTCTCTCTCTCTTCTAAACACTCTCTCTCCCTTTATTTGTCTCTCTCTCCCAAACACTGTCTCTCTCCCTTCATCTGTCTCTCTCCATTTATCTGTCTCTCTCTTCTAAACACTCTCTCTCCCTTTATCTGTCTGTCTCTCCATTTATCTGTCTCTCTCCCTTTATCTGTCTGTCTCTCTCTCCCAAACACTCTCTCTCTCTTTATTGGTTGGTCTGTCTGTCTCTCTCTGATTCTTTCAATTCACTTCAATTCAGTTCAGTTTAAATGAGCTTTACTGGCATGTACAGTGTATTTCCAAAGCATTTATATGGGCAAGGAATAAAACCTGACCAGAGAACAAATGATAAGATGAATAAGTGAAGAAAAAACAAGACAAAACACAAAAGTACAGTCTATGAGTGGTGTGTGTGTGTGTGTGTGTGTGTGTCACGGTTTGGTCGACTCTTCGGACCGGGAGAATGTAAGAGTGCAGCTTTGACCTGAGTGAAAGCGTGCTGGCCCGGCTCCGTCCACTGGACCGGATCTGGCGCTCGTTATTAATGAGGTCAGTCAGCGGGCGGGTGACATCCCAATAATTAGGCACAAACCTACGATAATCGCCAGCCAGCCCCAGAAACTGTCTCAGCTCCGTTTATCCTTGCCACCACTCTCTGAACCCCAGAGCCCACACAGGTGCAGGTCCTTACCACTCATTTTACCTGGCTCCGCCCTCCATTCACAAACCGGCGCTTGTCCACGCCCACACCCACGCCCCCATCTCCACATTCTCATTCTCTCCTTTCTTCCTTCCTTCCTTTCTTTCTTTCTCCCTCCACCTGTCTCTCTTCCTCTACCGTTCCCCTGCCTCCCTCTATCCCCCCGTCTCCCTTCTTTCGTTCATTTGTTTCAGCGTTGTTGTTCCAGTGTAATTAGTGTGAGTGTGTTTATAATGAATGCACCTGCGCTGGTTCTAATAACTTCCTCTAATTATTTACATCACGCTAATGAACAAATCTACAGTTTGTATCTGCGTTAAAAACACACCTGCTACGTTTTAAAGCAGTTCAGCAGATTAAAGATCATCAGGTCTACGGGATTTAATAATAATAATAATAATAATAATAATTAAACACAGTAACACACTATTTAAATACGGCTGTTTTCCAAAGGCTCCTTATTCAAAGCAGATTCGAAGGCAGACACTCCCTCTCTCTCTCTCTCTCTGTCTCTCTCTCTCTCTCTCTCTCTCTCTCTCACTCTCTCTCTGTCTCTCTCTCTCTCGCACTCTCTCTCTCTCTCACTCTCTCTCTGTCTCTCTCTCTCTCTCTCTCACTGTCTCTCTCTCTCTCTGTCTCTCTCTCTCTCTCTCTCTCCCTCTCTCTCTCTCTCTCTCTGTCTCTCTCTGTCTCTCTCTCTCTCTCTGGCAAAACAGTGATTAAAACTTTGGCTGATATTATTTAATATCAGTTTATGCGTACTGTAGATTACACGCACCGTTTGTTTCTCTGCTCCAGTACACCCCTACCACAGAGACTCTGACGAAGACGACACGTTTTTTTTTCACTTATCTGATTATAGCAGCGATGCACACTTAATCACTCTCCATCGGAATATTTGGTTCCATGATGTTCCACTGAGTTTAGTGCCATTCACGTCCCTTATTTCATTATCTCTCTCAAACGAGTGTATCACTTTTGTGTGGCTTTTCCCCTGAAAGTCCTGCCAGACAGGGGATTAAAGGGCTTTTGATAAATGGCTTACTGTTTTTTTGTTGGGTTTTTTTGTTGTTGTTGTTTGTTTTTTTCCGGGATGCTGGTCATGTTCGTAATTTCATTTTAGCCATGGCTGTTTGCCTTCTCTTTTTTCCCTCACCGCTAGCAAACATTCACGACAGCTTCCGAATGAGGCTCTGCAGGAATTTAACAGAATCAACCGAGCTTGCGGGCATAAATTAGCGCTAGCACTGCGATTCGTTTTGATGTCTAGACTGGATTTTCTGAGTCGCTCAGGGAAAATGGGTGCGTTATGAGTGGCCTAGACGTGCTCCAATAATCAATGTGCAATATGTCATGTGACCTTGAGTCATCGTGAACGATCACAATCCTCATATATCCCTCATCTATCTATCTATCTATCTATCTATCTATCTATCTTTCTCTCCCTCTCTCTCTCTCTCTCTCTCTCTCCCAAACACTCTCTCGCTCCTCTCCATCTCTCTCTGTCTGTCTCTCTATCTGTCTCACTTTGTCTCTCTCTCTCCCAATCACTCTTTCTCCCTCTATCTCTCTGTGTCTCTCTCCCAAAGATGTTCTCTCCCTCTTTCCTGCTCCCTGATTCTCTCTCTCTCACTGTCTCTCTCTCTCTATCTCTCTCTCTCTCTCTCTCTCTCTCCCTGTCTGTCTCACTCTCTCTCTCTCTCTCTCTCTCTCTCTCTCTCTCTCTCCCTGTCTGTCTCACTCTCTCTCTCTGTGTTTTTTTTTTGTGCTGATTCAGAACGATGTGTCGATAATGTTTTAGAAATATTGTAAACTATAGCCTAATACTGTAATAAAGGAATAAAACACTCAGTGTGACGCTGTTAGAGGAAAATAATCAGTGATGAGGTGATGTGATGACGCGGTGTTACCGCTACCATCACCGCGAAGTTGATTATTTTCCTTCAACAGCATGTCCTGAAGTGTTTCATTCCTCTTATACCACTTGTCATCGATTACATTTTCTATTTGTTAATGAACGACACGTCATACTTTTTATCTGTCTATCGTTCCATTTTCGCTTGTCACGTGACGTATAAACTCCTCTGTCCCGAAGATATCGGAAAGCATACAATTACAAGCGCCGGCACTGGAGACTCCTTCCATAAAAGTTAAACGGAAGTGTCTTTAGAGAACAACTGACCATATCAGCGTTTTGTGAAATCCGTATACGCGAATGAGCTGTTACTATAGAAACGATAAGTGTATTAATACACAACGCTAGAGTGACAGCTTGTGTTTTAATCCACGGTGAGGTGTTTGTTTTCACCCCCGAGTCTCAGTAATCCATCTGGCTGTGAATCAGGGTGGACACTGAGGAATGTGTTTGTGTCCTTGCGTCTTTGACTTGTTTATCCATATTTGTTTTTCCGTGACACATTTCCTCAGGACACACCCTTCATTAATCCCCGAGTGAAAGGCTCGGGTGTTTAAGTAGGCTCTGCCACGACCGCGTCCGCGCTGCGTAAATCACTCGGCTCTGACTGATCGTAAATATCTGCTATTCAGACTCACAGAGCGATGCGTTATCCATCCTTACACGGCGAACGAGCGGAGAGCAGAAGGACAGAGAGAGAGAGAGAGAGAGAGAGAGAGAGAGAGAGAGGTCAGCGAGTGCTTCAGCTGTAATTAGCACGGGATTTAAAAAGTCGTGTAAGGCCTGTTCACCCTGCTGGAGGTGTGAATCTTCAGCCGAGTGCAGCCTCACACGGACAGCAACACTTTCTTTTTAAAAAAAATTCAGATTATTTTAGACTCGTATAAATGTGAACAGATTTCAGACACCCTGCTCTGGGCACCAGAGTGGGCGGGGCTGAGATTTTAACTTTATGCAAATGAGAAGCAGCAACTACTGATGTGTTCCTAGCTGAAGTGGAAGAAAAATATCTTTATGCTTCAAATATGTGAGATTCTTTTTAAAAAAATGAACAAAAACGCTGTTCTGAGAAACGTTTCTGAAATTTAGGGATCCTGGTGAGCGTGATTAGCGCGTTAGCATAAACATCTGGTACGATGCAATGCATCACATGACAGTCGGTCGATATTTTCCTTCACTTTTTTTAATCAATTTCGCATTTCATTTAGCAGACAGATATTTGGAGTGACTTACAAATGAAGCTGAATCAATATCACTATAAATTACAGCAGGAAATTAAACGAGTTACTCATTTATAATTAATATTTAACATTAATATTTTAACTTTAATTTATGGATTGTTTTCAGGTTCCAGTTGACATTTTGTTTAATTCAATTTTGCCATTTTTTGCTTTTTTTTTTCAACATGGTGTTTCTTTTATCTTTTAGATATCAGTTATTATAATTTTCTTTTTGATAAAATAGTTAAATGAGCTCTTCCACACGTGTTTATTTAATGGTTTTTATTTACTTTTTTTCACTTTTATAGTTGTGTTTTTCATGTCATTTACTCTTATCTTGCCTTTTTTCTTATTTACGTTTGGAGTCCACCATCGCTGTTTACAATCTGTACACGTTTCACGTCATGTGGTTCACTTTGATATTTAGACAAACGTGACATTCCAGGTCAGGAATTCTGTAGGAAAACCACGTGCGTGAGGAACGTGCGTGACTTATGCTCGTGTACAGCAAGCCATTTAGTGCGAACACACTTTAAACTTTAAAATCCTCATAAAGTTCAAACTGAACTTTAATAGAGGCATTTTGTTCTCATAACAGCATCCTGTGTGTGTGTGTGTGTGTGTGTGTGTGTGTGTGTGTGGGGCGGGGGGTGAAGTGTGTCAGGACCGCTGAACTCATCAGTCTCCTCAGCACCGTGTGATTGACGTAAGATCGATGTGTGTGGTGTCGGCTGTGATCCAGAGGGTATGATAGCCTTCAGCAGGGATGATTACACTCAATAAACAGCTCACGTCCAAACCACAGGGACGAGTGCTAAAGCGCTAATGCTAATTCTTAAGCAGTAGGGTACAAAAAAAAAAAAAAAAAAAAATCAGAAAGATTATTTATTATATATCAGGCATCTGTAGTATGTTGCGTATGTACAGCGTGATTTAAAATGGAGATAAATAGCTTTAGATTTTACAAGATTTTTAACCAATGAAAGGATCAATAGATATTTAATATTCAAGATATTAGATATTTAATATTCAACATTCTGCACTGTGTCTATGTCCCTATTTACAGTTAAACAAATTTGTGAGACTGATCATGTCAACTCTTTTGTACTAAAGGTCAGACATACCAATACTAAGAATTTCTGAAATCGATTAAAATATAATTTTTTAAATATAATTATATATTTTAATAAAATTAAAATTATAAAGATTTTATAATTATAACAATCTAATTTGTAATGAAAAGGTTTGTAATACATTAGAAAAGAATGCAAAATAGAAATGTCACTAGTGCTGTCAGACTTCTGGAACCTGCTGTAAGTGTTAACGTTTAATGGGTTTAATGAGTTTAATGAGTTTAATGGGTGGAAATTAAATTTAAAATGCCAAACACATTACGTTTCCATTCTTCCAGATTAAATATAACAAGCTGTCAAAACATAAGCCATAGTAATATGCTATAAAGTGATTTTTTTCTCCTGAAGCGTGAGTGTAGTTTCAGAGTTAAGTCGAAACCGAAAGGTGAATTAATTCCTTATTCAATGATAAAACGAAATCTTTTTTCAGACGAGATCGTTCTCTAAATATTGTTTAATATTTCAAACAAGACTTTTCATTTTATCTATGACGGGAAGTAGGGCTGTAGGCAAGACCGCCATCCAGCCGTCAAATCCAACACCACGACTAGCTAAGACTGAGTCAAGACCGAGTCTTAAAGGAGTGTCAAAGATCAAGACCATCCAATTCTTATCAAGGACAAGCTTTTACTTCAACTAGCCGGCTTCATTCGTACATTGCACCAGGGATTAAGCTGTTTTCTAGAAGAAAGAATTACTTCCTGTCAAACTTTGTAGATTCAAAAACATTATTTTTTACAAACTCTCAGTCGAGACTAAGACCAGGTGTAATGAGACCTTTGCCCAAGACCAGGTCAAGTCCACGTCAATGCAGATAACATCCCGAGACCGGACTCGAGTCCTACAGTCATGAAATAAATGTCAGTGAGAACTGATAAAGCTTCTCAGTTGATCAGGAAACATCTTCAAATATCTTCAAAAACCAAAGCCGACTTTTTTTTTTTGGGATTCATCAATCAAATCAAATCAAATTTTGCATTTGATTTATTATTTTAAATAAATGTTGTCTGTGAGAATGTCATGGTAACCAATGTCCATCCATTTCCTCACACACTCTGACGTTGTTGGTTTAGGTGTCCACATGATGCCAGACTTCTGACCTTCACGTATCTTCTCTCTGTCAGTTACAGAAAGCAAAATCCCAGAGACGCTCCCGCGTTACTCCTCCTCGCCCACCTACCTGCCTGTCAATTACCAGCTCCTCAACTCCGAGTCGTCGTTCTTGCTCAAGGAGGCCACGCAGGACTTCATGCGCAACTCGAGCTTCCTCGCGAGGACCGAACCCTTCTTCATCCACCAGGCCAGGAAACCTCCCACCCTCAGAGCCAGCTACGGCTCGCTGTCTGTGGAGCAGCCCGTTCCTCCTGAGCTCCTGCAGCCTCCAGGCTCTTTCATCACCTCCTCCACCCTCTTCACCTTCAACTGGAAGGTTCAGACCTTCATCCTGAGAGAGAAGATCCACCTGGACAAGCCCAGGATCCAGGTGCTGTTCTACATCTCTGGGAGGGACTGGGACGACTACAGCGTGGTGGACAAACTGCCCTGCGTGCGTATGTTTGCATTCCACGAAACACAGGAAGTTCGCGGGAGCTGCCGGCTGCAGGGGGAGCTGGGAGTGTGCGTCGCTGAGCTGGAGCCTCCTGCGTCGTGGTTCGCTCCGCCCACCGTCATTCCTGGACGGCAGAAAATCACGGATCTTCCCGACGGAAACCAAGTGGCACTTTATTACTCTCTACGGTCAGCACAAAACGGCCAGTGCCTCGGAAAGGATCCAGGATTCAGGAGTCCCGGGCAGCCAGGAAGCCAGGAAGACTCGTTCGGATCTACCACATCGACTCCAATGAAGAGGATCGGAAACGTGAGGTTGTTTAGGACTCCCACCGTCCCGGAATTATCCGAACAGAGAGTGGATGGGAATTTTGCAGTGCTCGTGCCATCAGCGCCAGTCCGGCCGAGGGAAAGCGTATCGGTTTACATCGCCGCTTCTCCGTACTCGCCAGTGGAAATGTTCACTCTGAGGTAAGACTGACGGGAATCTCACAGCAAAGCGTTGTTGAAAATAATGTCATACGAGTGTAACGTTATGCTGCCACAGAACGTTAGCAGTAGCGCCACACTGTGTTTGTTTTAGAAAGTGCAGAAAGTATAAATTGTGTCACTTTCTTAAGGATGGAAAATCTTTTTTCTTTTCTAGTACGCTAGTTTGGTTTCCTGTACACACTGTTTAGTCCATTTGAGAAAATGATTCGAATCTGAATCACTTCAACTGCAGGAAATGAATCAAACATGCTGTGTGTGGGTTTTTTTAATGTTGCAGAGGTTTTTTTGTAGTTCTGAACTGCTAAACCGAGCCAAAGGACAGAGCTGTAGAGCTGCAGAAATACCATGTGTTCCAGAAGAAAAAGCGAAAATAAATGCTGGATGTGACAAAAAAATGTTTTAAACTAGTTATTTATATAATTTCTAATCTTTTATTTAGCACCGACTCCCTGTTCTCTGAGCTTGAGTGATTTTTACACACACTTCATAAAGGTTTGTTTGTATTTTTCCATCGCCGTATTCCTGATCAGTGATTGAACGTGTTTTAAGAGGATGTTTTCAGCCCTACACGTCCCTCAGACAATATTTTTTCATTTTGGTTTGTTTAGTTAGGTACCAAATAGCAAACGAACCGAAATGATCAATTTCACTCTGATTCAGACTTGAACGAGCTATTCGTTGCGAATGTGTGCTTTATTCATTAAACTAAACAACAGCAGCAAAAAAGGTAAATTTTAGAAAATATAAAATGGTTGAACTCACTACAGTGGAGTCTTTGTTTTGTATTTGAACAAAGCAGTTTCTTTTGATGGCCTCAGTAAGATAGATAGCTGACGTGTTTTCAGCAATGGATTCATAAATATTAAGTACATTTCGCTTCATTCTTTGATGAGTGATTCAGTAAAAACTGCCCCCGGTACATGACTCAGACTTTTGGAGCGGACTCTAACTGCAGACGCTTTGTATTTCTGTGGAGCTTTTCCCAGAACGTCACTGAGGAATTGCACATCTGTTAATTACTTGTTCATGTTTTTTCTTTCGACTCTTCTCCTGCGCTGCTCCGCTCTTCTCCTGCTCCGCTCCGCTCTGCTTCGTGGTCACTCTCGTTACAGCTTGGCCGTGTTGTCTTTGCAGTACAGCGTATTCTGACTTGACGTAGCCCAGAATTTCATCTTCATCTTCATCCCTGAGGGAAAACATCCAGCCGGTCCTTAATTAGAGTTTGCAGATGCGGCTAAGTGATTCGGGTAATTAACACACAATGCAAATGAGGATGTCATCAATTAGAACGCAAGTCCATTAGCATAACGACTGCCGGTTCCTCAGATTGCAATCACAGCGGGTGAGAACGCTTATAAACCATCAGAGACGACGTCGGGACAAGAGGTCAAGCCAATCCGTCAACCCTGATGAAGGAAGAGAGGCTAGTCAGCAGTGATGCTAGCAGGCTAATGTAAATGAAAGGTAGAGCTGAAGGAAGATGCTACTGCTGCGTTTATAAAGACAGCTGAGATGTAGAGAGAGTTAGAGCGCTGGCAGAGGGATTATATGATATTGGTATAAGTTATATATAACAGTGTTAGCCGTGTTGGGGAGTAGCTAGCTACACGCGGTGATGCTACTAGCTTAACTACGTTCATTAGTACATTTTTTCACAATAATGTAGCTTTTCCAGTAACAACGTACTTTTTTTTCCCCCAACACGTAGTAATGCACTGCGACAAAACTAGCTAGCTAGATATTTCCGGGAAAACAAACCGTAGTGGAGTCAGCCTTCTACGTACCTCTCTTTTTTTTTGATGATTGTTGTTTTACAGTTCAGTAATCTTTAACCGCTTAATACTAAGAATCATTTTCAGATAGAAAAACAAAGTCTACTACATTTTGTTTTGCACAATAAATAAGCTACGCAATGAAAAAAATTCAGAGTTTTTCCAGATTTTCTTCAGTTTGACAAAGCTTTCTTAGTATCTAATAGCATACCGTAGCTAGCTACGTTTTCAAAGCTGTAGTTTTAATAAAGGCTCTAGCTTAATAAAGAAAAACACACGACAAGCCACGAATATATTCCACGCTGTTATACGACAATAATCCACGCTGTTATACGACGATAATCCACGCTGTTATATGACAATAATCCACGCTGTTATACGAATATAATCCACGCTGTTATACAACAATAATCCACGCTGTTATACGACAATAATCCACGCTGTTATACGACGATAATCCACGCTGTTATATGACAATAATCCATGCTGTTATACGACGATAATCCACGCTGTTATATGACAATAATCCACGCTGTTATACAACAATAATCCACGCTGTTATACGACAATAATCCACGCTGTTATGCGACGATAATCCATGCTGTTATATGACAATAATCCATGCTGTTATACGACGATAATCCACGCTGTTATACGAATATAATCCACGCTGTTATACAACAATAATCCACGCTGTTATACGAATATAATCCACGCTGTTATACGACAATAATCCACGCTGTTATGCGACGATAATCCACGCTGTTATACGACAATAATCCACGCTGTTATACGACGATAATCCACGCTGTTATATGACAATAATCCACGCTGTTATACGAATATAATCCACGCTGTTATACGACGATAATCCACGCTGTTATACGAATATAATCCACGCTGTTATACGACGATAATCCACGCTTTTATACGACGATAATCCACGCTGTTATACGACGATAATCCACGCTGTTATACGAATATATTCCATGCTGTTATACGACAATAATCCACGCTGTTATACGACAATAATCCACGCTGTTATATGACAATAATCCACGCTGTTATACGAATATATTCCACGCTGTTATACGACGATAATCCACGCTGTTATACGGCGATAATCCACGCTGTTATACGACGATAATCCACGCTGTTATATGACAATAATCCACGCTGTTATACGAATATAATCCACGCTGTTATACAACAATAATCCACACTGTTATACGACGATAATCCACGCTGTTATACGACGATAATCCACGCTGTTATAGGAATATATTCCATGCTGTTATACGACAATAATCCACGCTGTTATACGAATATATTCCACGCTGTTATACGACGATAATCCACGCTGTTATACGACGATAATCCACGCTGTTATACGACGATAATCCACGCTGTTATACGACGATAATCTACGCTGTTATACGACGATAATCCACGCTGTTATACGACGATAATCCACGCTGTTATACGACGATAATCCACGCTGTTATATGACGATAATCCACGCTGGGGTGGTGTCCGACGCGAACTGAAGTGGGGGTAACAGCACGGTCCGGAGTGTGTTATTACGTGTTATGCCACAACGATTTGCCTATGATTACAATATTTACTTTATTAAGGAATGACAGGAGAATAAGGCACACCTTCTGACCAATCAGATTCGAGAATTCAACCGTGCTGTGATATAAACTGATTTAAATCACGAGTCGCTTGGAGTGCTGGAAGCTGGAAGTGCTTCTTCCTCAGCAGCTTGTTACACACAGTTACACGTAGCTCATTCTTTCATTTTTCTTTCTTTTCCTTGTTAAATTAGATATTTGTATTTTAAACAGCAATTATAGAGGACACAGCTTCTCAAATCCCAGATAACATTAAATACTGTATAATATGCATTGTGAAAATGTCTCTAAGTATAGACATATTATATTTTGGCAATCTCACCCATGTCTACTGTGAAAATCAGTTGCTATTCCTCTTTTGAAATTAAAAGGTGATGTTTAGAAACGCAGGAAAGCCTTGGGATTCGTCTTTAATTAGGTTAATTGGTTCGTTTGGAAATTATTTCCTGACCTAAATTGAAGCAATTATTTTAATGACATGGACAATTTTTCACATATCTTGATCTGTGTGTGTGTGTGTGTGTGTGTGTTTGCGTGTGTGTGTGTGTGATTTTTGACTGCCATCCAAAGCCTTCTTATGATTGCCAGCCTCACAGCTGAGAGATGAAGATAGTCCTTGGCCTGTGGGTTTGTATAAGAAGCTCTGCCAGGTGTGTGTTTGAGTGTGTATGTGTGTGTGTGTGTGTGTGTGGGTGTGTGTGGGTGTATGATCTGCAAAGCCCTTGTGGTCAGTAGTGTAATGATTCAGATCTTTTCATGTACAAAATAATTATTGCTTCAATGCCACGCTTTCTAAAGAACACGCCTTTGTACGTGAGCAGCAGAGCTTCAGAGATGAGCTCGACTTTAATTCTTCAGAAATCCTGCTGTTAATTAAATGCGATGGAAAAAAGAACGCTACATAATCACTTTCCAGCACGAGTACGAAGTAAGGCAAAGTCCAAGTTCAGATTTGAACGGATTTGTCATGAATCTGATGGCCAGTGACCTGTTCTGTGGAATTAAAGCGTGCAGACTGACATTGTGCAATAAAACCAAACATTAAGCAAGGCGCTGATATTTAATGATGAAATATGATCTGTTAAACGTTAGGAATTTCACTCTGAGGACACTCGGAGACATTTTGACAGGATGTATGAATCACGCTGTCACGCTCGGAAGACCGATCAATCATGTTTTATTACAGAGCGGTGAGAACAGAAAGAATGGTTATTCTTATGATTATAAGGAGGAGAAAAGAACACAAAGTTCCCTAGGGCTACTGGCTGAAGCGATAATAGTCAGAGATTGAGATCTTTTTATTCAACACAATTAGCGTTCTTTACGTTTTTGAAATGAACATTTAGCCTAATTTGTGTTTCAAAGAAAGCTCATTGCTCCTTTAAACGTTGATGTCTCTGAGCAAATCATTTTACTCCTAGAAATTTGTGTCTTTAAAAAAAGGCGGATATGTTGCGCACATTCGGGTTCGTTTTTTTGCCATTTTGTTTTTCTCCTACGATGCTGGATTTATGGGACGCCCTGAAACTTATTTAGCCAAGCTGTTTTTTTTTTTAATTATTATTTAACCGATCTCCAACTGAGCGCATTGTCCTGTTCTGGGATTTTCACCATGTGTGAAAGCGGTCCCTCTCCTGGGACCGGGCTTCGAGTAACAGGATTGGTTGAACTTTGTCATGCCATGTTTCATTTTTCACAATTTTACAGCATATTCTTCAGTGAGACAGAATTTCTTCAGGATGTAGCTTACTGTATGGAGTGACAAAGGCATTCAAACACACTCAAAGTGACTTCAAAATAACTTCCTGATATTGTATCTTTACACACAATTAAATAGCAAGATAAACTTCATTCAGACAAAAATTCAGAAGTCAGGATAACTCCTTAAAGCTTGTGAAAAGAGTGACCCGGATTAAAAGAAGAGTTTTAAAACATTTGGGTTATAGCAGACTGACTGGGATATTATAAGGATGCAGAAGGTTGTTTATGTGAGTTTGAACACACGTATACTTATTAGCATTTATAATACAGCCCTGTTAACGTTCCACATAGATAGATTAAAAAGATGTTACATTTATGGAAGGAGTCTCCAGCGTCAGAGGTCAAGCTGTAACTTTAAGTTTACGCCTTTTTCTTGCTGTTTCTTGGTAACATTACAAGTTTTTTTAAGAGAAAAAAAATGCTGGTAAGTGAGAATGACTGTTTGTAGCTTCTATAATGTAAATTTAAACAGGAACTAACTTGTTTCGAGGACTTTCCACAACGTTAAATGGGCAAAAAGTACAACATGTCCTTCTTTAATTTAAAAAATGGAATCATTGGAAAATGGCTGTGGTATAAAAGGAATAAAACAGTACTCGTGTCTTTATTACAAAAGTAATTACTATTAAAAAATCTTGTTAATCTATATCCTGAATACGGAGTGATTACTCTGCGATGATTCGGGCCGCAATGGGACGAAGCTCAAACCTAGTTTAGAGCATTGAGGTTAATACCTACTGACTCGTGAGGTTTTATTTCAGAGTAGCCGCACCAGCCTCCTGCGCCGTCTGCTCCGATTTCTCACGTGGCGCAGCGTGGAAAAGCGTTTCAGCCCGGCGGGTTTGAGTCGAGCACGTATAACACATCCTGTGGCAAACTTCAAAAACAGCAATCACCCAGTGCCCGAAGTAAACACTCCAGCTCCTGTGAGTTTACCACCAGCCTTCTGAGCTGCTTATCTACACACGCAGACACACACACACACACACACACACACACACACATAGACAGAGTCATGTTTTGCATGGCAGTTTCCACACATTATAAATGTACACGACCTGCATTTTGACAGGGTGTTTAAAACACCAGATCGTTGGCCCTCTTTTCACCCACACAGGGTCAGCGCTGAGGCTGGTGCCGTTCAGGGACCTACAGACCTTTTAACAAACAGTTTACAGGGCCAAATCACATCATTAAATGTAGGAGTTTACAAATGCACAGAATTAAAATAGCAACAACGCGAAAGAACCCTACAAGTTTCACCGAAGACTTTTAGACTTCTGCACACAACCCCAAGATCTCTTCATGGACAACAATTGCGTTACGAAAAACTGGAGGTTGCATTCGTTTGTTTGTTTGTTTGTTTGTTGGTTGTTTTTTTCTTTTGTTTATCTTGCCATGGTTTATCTTGTCCTTGTCCTCTTTGAGGGAAGCATCACCGCAAATCAACCCAAAAGTTCTTCTCATCACCTTCATCCATTAAAGAAACATTTCTGGCCTAATAGGCGTGGTTTCTTCCAGCATGACTCCGCCCCCCCCATCCACAGAGCACAACAGCTCACTGAATGATTTGATGAGGATGAAAATGATGTAAATCACATGCCTTTGCATTCGACAGAACCCAGCTGAACATGTTTGGAGCGACACGTTAGACAGCGCTGTGCACCATCATCATCATCATCATCATCATCATTAGGGATAAATTCACATATTTACAATATATATATATATTTTTGTGAATCCATTTATTTCTGTAAAGCTGCTTTGTGACAATGTCCATTGTTAAAAGCGCTATACAAATAAAACTGAATTGAATTGAATCCTCATCATCATCATCTTCATCATCATCACACTGGCTGGAGGAAGATCAAGGCTGAGTGAGAAGGAAGTCACTTTCGGTTCAGTGGTTGGAGCTGATCAGACAGTAATCCCATAGATCATTCTGATTGGTACTTGACTTCTAGTCCCGCCCCTCTCTTCCGAGTTCTTTCTTTTGCATTCGATGGTAGATTTACCACAGAAGCTATAGTTTATAGTAAGATGCTAATTCTGCAAATAATTCAGCGGATTTAAGAAGAATCAGCTTCTAAGTATGTCATGGTGATGGACCAGGTGGCTAGATATCACACCAATCAGACTTCTGAAGCTCCGTCCACACATATGTTTTTTTTTTTTTTTGGTTTCCTGTTCACACGAAAACAACATCAGAGGTGGAGAAATTTTAAAACTGCATTTTCACTGGCTTTGGTGTGGAATAACGTTTAGCGCGGCTGCTGTCCAGGCTCTTACTGTGTGGTTTGGTCATTTTACCGCACATGACGAGAAATTGTAGACATTTTGTACCCATATGCATGTGTATAATTTTAAGCCATAGTTCCGTCTCATCGTCATGCTTTTGTCTTTTTTTGTTTGTTTGTTTTAGAGCTTTTGGCCATGTTTGTATTTTTTTAATGGATTTCATCCTCTCTACCTGCCAATACACGGCTTTTTATTTTTGACACATTTTCCAGAACATTTTATGATGCAATATCGCTACCTACTGAGCTGGAGTGCTCATGTGAGCGTTTTCAAGTCTTTTTTTGCCTTTTTGTGTGGATGGAAATGAGCACTCTTCATGTGGACGGGAATTTATTTGAATTTTAAGGGTTTTGAATTCTTCAGAATATCCGGGTCCATGCGTGTGGTCAGGGACTGAGTTTTGAAGTAGGAGACCTCATTCATGCCTCAGTAGGAACTCTTGTTCCTGGGTAGAAATCCTCTTCTCCCTCTTCAAACTTGTCGAAATAACACTGTTCATAATGCAGGCTGCGACTGAAATAATAACTGCTTTCACATTTCAAATCAACAGTATTCATTTTTAATAGCGTAACATAACAAGAACACTTGAGTTGTTGTCATGGAAACAGACTGACTCCACCCAAAAGCTCAGAAGTTACCAGTCCCTCATTTTCACCTTTTCCATCGGCAGCTTTTTTTTGGGCTGTTTTTTTTGTTTTTTTCCCCAGAAGATTTTCAGCTCGCTGTTTCCTTCATTATAGTCCCTAAAGTCAATAAACCTCCAGATAAGTTGCAGAGAACAACTCAGTCCTTCCTCTCTCTCTCCCTTTCTCTCTCTCTCTCTCTCTCTCTCTCTCTCCCTTTCTCTCTCTCTCTTTCTCTCTCTCTCTCTCTCTCTCCTCCATAACTGATCTAATAGGTCTATAGTTATAGGGCACGGCGATCGGCTGTGCATCGACTCCGCCGCGTGTAATCTTTTTCTATCGAGCAGAGGAAAGTCATTTCGCTTTTATGTTTTTATGCTTCACCTTTTCTCCATCTCTAATCTCTCTAATAGCCATTACATTCTCCCAGGGCACGGCATAACAGCGGCGCACGTTGCAATAAGCATTTCAGTGTAGATCGATAGCTAAAGCTTCATACCTCCTACTCTGAGTGTGTAATATCCTCTCTCTCTCTCTCTCTCTCTCTCTCTCTCTGTGTGTGTGTGTGTGTGTGTGTGTGTTTGTGTGAGTGTGTGCCGCAGGGGACGGCAAGGAAGTTCCTAAGATCCTTTAATATGTTTGGTGTATGAGTCTTTCTTTACAATTTTAGCTCTATAAGATGTGTAACTGTTCCTACAGCTCTCTTTCTCATTTTGGAGTTTAATCACAAAAGAGCAGCTCTGACCTTAAATGAACTTAAACGCATTTTTCTTGCATGATATCAACTCAAATCAGAGCAGTGTTAAGTTCAGGGTCACTGTCTGACAGTTTGATGTAACCACAATACATTGAAAATTCATGTTTTAGGCCATACATACACTCAACAAACACAAATATTTGATATTAGATATTATTCATTAGTGAATTAATAGTATTGTTACTAGAGGCAGCACTGATCTGATACCCAGTAGTGATATCGAGCCAATAGCAGCAAAAAAGGTGGATCAGATCTCAGATGAAAACATATCGCATAGCTATGAGACGATACACTAAAGCCAGGATACACGAGACATATCCCCATACAGGCTTCACAAGACTGACACAAATAAAATATCACATTTTATTACATTTATTTTTGTAATGACAACAAATCGAGCCACTGCAACATCAGTACACTGTATTGTGAGAAATAAGGATTTATAATATAAGGTGTAATTTTCCCACAAATCAAAAATAACGTTATTTTAATCCTTTTCAGTGTCATAAATGTATTTCATGGCAACGTTATTGTTTGATGGTAGAATGTGCCCTAAATGAATAAATAACAAATTGATGTCATCATATCATCATACTGCTGTCTGACTTCCAGCTGAAATGCACAAGTGTGTTACACATTCAGTGAATTGTACTATACAGCATGAAAATAGCTGAAGCTGAAACCCCGTCTCAGATGCTTCTACTGAAGACAAATCTAGCAACCTGACAGGTGAGAGCTACACGCAGGCGATTGTAATAATCTGAATGACGCACCAAGAAAATCAGCTTTTAAGCAGGTGCGTAAGCCGACTCTGAATACGAGGAACTTTCCCCAAGTAAACGTTAACGTAACGTAACTTTCGGCCTGATAGTGTAAGTGACGGTGTTTTCTTTTTCTTTAATAAGTAAATTTTGGAGCTTTTTCCAGCTTTGACACATGGGAACTTTTTTTTGTAAGTCTTAATCAATTTCAGCTACACCTTTTTTTTTTTTTTAACAGTATTTGTAAACCAAAACCCACCACCCTCTCTTCTGGCTAGTGAGGAAGAGAAGAAATAACATGCATGTGGAAATGAAACTAATCTGTTCTGATTAACATAATTTGTTTCCAGCAGTCATTGTGGTGGTGTAATTAGGAGGGTTACGAGTCATTGGTGATTCAGTACAGCACCGTATTAAGCTGGTTTGGATGTAAATGAAATCACGGGGCCAAAGACAGAAATCAGATTGAGAAGAGACTACTACTGTCCTCAGGACATTGTGTATGAGGACAGAGAGACAGAGAGAGAGACAGAGAGAGAGAGAGAGAGATTGCATTAAAGGAAAACACTCTACTCATTTACTGGAAACAGGAAGCACAGTCAGTCTGTAATTATAAAGTTAAAAGAGACCAGATTTGTTTGTTCATTCAGATCAATGGAAATGGTCACAATTTGTCTGACACGGACTTCACAAAAAGAAAAGAAAAAAAAAAAACAACGCCCTAACCTAACCTCCTGTCACATGACTTTCGCTCGGAGCGTGCGATCCAGAGTTATGTAAAAGCGAGCGAGATTTAATAACAGTACAAGGCATGAGCCGAGCCGCTATAAATCTGATTATCGTGGAGGTTTTTCATATGCCGCGAGGTTATGAAATCCTGCAGGAGTAAACCCATGTGCTCATTCCCGCCTCCTTTTGTCGAGGTTCTTTGAAATTCTGTGTTTGAGGATGGAACTTGTCGTGTAGCAGAGTTTTACGTTTTGAAATGGAAATAGGGCATGAGTTCAGGAAGTGTGTGTGTGTGTGTGTTGTTCCGTGGGGCTGTGTTTACTCTTCATACAAATATCATACATTTTTCTTTTCTTTCCACAAAGTCTGAAATTAACATTTTACTCCATCAGCCACGGTGAGAAATTTTATTCATACAGAGTTTTTAACCAACACTTCTGAAATCAAAATGGAAAACATTCAAATTATGAACAGACATTTATTATGCAGGGAATAAAACGCCCGGCGTGGTGCCGTTATAGAGAAATAATGAGTGGCAGATGAAGCAGAGTTACTGTTATCACTCCAAAGTTGTTTTATTCTTCTAATATCAAAGCAATTTGCCAAAAATGACACTTTTTTATGTATTAAAGAACAATACTTTTATCCATTTATGGTTACTTTAATGTCTGCAAAACCAGTTAATTCCTTTTCTTACTTACGTTACAGCTATAAAGCCGTTCCCTCACCAGCCTCTTTCTCTTTTCTCTCTCTCAAAAAAAAGCAGCTTGTCATGTTAGTGCCAAAAAACTGCCAAAAAAAAAAAGTTTTCAGATTTCAGCAAAGTCAAAGTTACAGCTTTACCTCTGACACTGGAGACTCCTTCCATAAATGTTAAACATACGTCTCTTTACGGAAAACCACCATATCAATGATTCCACACGGTTTTTAATCCGTTCATGTGGCGCGGCCGCCATACAAATCCCTGAGAACGAGCTGTTACTATAGAAACGAACGTATTAAAGCGAGCAGGTTCATATAAACCTGTGATAGTTGTGCAGCTGCAAATGGCTACTAACTTATAGAAAATTAATCAACACCTCACATCTGGCAAATCAGACTCCAGAATGGTTCATGTAAATGCCAAATGATAAAAAAGTTTGTTCCAAGTTAAATTAGTTTTGCTTTCTACATCAGGGGCTGTAGTTTAACCTGTGTATTAACTTGAACACTTTTAAAACCAGTGTGTTTATCCTGATTGTATAGCAGAATAATTCAGAAAGCAGTTCAGCACTAAAAGCGTGGCCTGAAACACAAACAGTCCTAAACGGCTGCTGCTGGACTTCAAGCGTTTAAAATATTTAAGAACAACAAGCTTTTAAAAAGGCATCGTCTCCAGTGTGTGGGTATTAGTGTGGAGTTAGTGAGAGATCTCATCAGTCATCTCATCTGCTGAGAGACGATTATCAGATCTATAACATCTGTAAGATCCATCAGATTATCAGATCTTTCTAAACTAGAGTGAACTCTTCAGCATCATCTCTTTATTTTAACGTTCACAATCCAGAGGGTTTTTTTTTCCTATGGAAGGTGTGAAGATTTCTTTAAGTGCTGTGTCGTTATTTGACTTACTATCTCATTATTTTGACATAATATTTATTTTGACTTAGTAACTCATTATTTTCACTTAGTAATGAGATGATAACAATAAGATGATGCATTGAAATAACGAGTGACAGAGTCAGAAATAATGAGTTAGTAATAATAAGTGACTAAGTCATAGTAAAGAGTTTCTAAGTCATAATAAGGAGATAATATCTTGAAATAATGAGCTAGTAACTCATAATAATTAGTTACAACATCATAACAAGTAACTATGTGATAATAACAAGTTATTAAACAATAATAACATGATACTATCTTGAAATAATGAGATAGATCATAATAATGAGATATGATGAAGTAATGAGTTACTAAGTCAATGAGATAATATCTTGAAATAATGAGTTAGTAAGCCATAATAACAAGATACTATCTTGAAGCAATGAGATAGTAGGTTGTAATAATGAGATATGTTGAAATAATGAGTTACTAAGTCACTGAGATAATATCTTGAAATAATGAGTTACTAAGTCACTGAGATAATATCTAGAAATTAGTAAGTCATAATTATGAGATAATATCTTGAAATAATGAGTTAATAAGTCATAATAATTAGTTACTACTATAGTAATAAGATGTTACTATGTCATAATAATGAGTTAGTAAGCCATAATAACAAGATACTATTTTGAAGCAATGAGATAGTAGGTTGTAATAATGAGATATGTTGAAATAATGAGTCACTGAGATAATATCTAGAAATTAGTAAGTCATAATTATGAGATAATATCTAGAAATAATGAGTTAATAAGTCATAATAATCAGTTACTACATCGTAATAAGAAGTTACTATGTCATAATAATGAGTTAGTAAGCCATAATAACAAGATACTATTTTGAAATAATGAGATAGTAGGTTGTAATAATGAGATAACTTGAAATAATGAGTTGGTTAGGCGTAATAACGAGTTATTAAGTTGTAATAATGGATCATTAAGCTGTAATAATTAGATAATATCTTGAAATAATGAGTTAATAAGTCATAATGATTAGTTACTACTATAGTAATAAGATGTTACTATGTCATAATAATGAGTTAGTAAGCCATAATAACAAGATACTATCTTGAAGCAATGAGATAGTAGATCATAATAATGAGATATGTTGAAATAATGAGATAATATCTAGAAATTAGTAAGTCATAATTATGAGATAATATCTTGAAATAATGAGTTAATAAGTCATAATAATTAATTACTACTATAGTAATAAGAAGTTACTATGTCATAATAATGAGTTAGTAAGCCATAATAACAAGATACTATCTTGAAGCAATGAGATAGTAGGTTGTAATAATGAGATATGTTGAAATAATGAGTCACTGAGATAATATCTAGAAATTAGTAAGTCATAATTATGAGATAATATCTAGAAATAATGAGTTGGTAATGGATTATTAAGTTGTAATAATTAGATAATATCTTAAAATAATGAGCTGCTAAGTCCTAATGATTAGATATCTTGAAACAGGACACTCAGTCATAATAAGATGTTATTATGTTGTAATAATGAGTTACCGTGTCAAAATAACAAAATATTGTGCTGAAATAATGAGATAGGCAACTAAAAGCCAAAACAATGACAGTAATGAAAATTCACACCTTGCGGTTCGGGGCTTTACAAGCAAGAAGAGTAATGATGCTGTAGCATCAGCGGCTGATAAATGCTGCAGAAGAACGGTAGTAATTTGTCCTGATCAAATCATTCCCTCACTCTTTATATACAGGTGACAGATTAAAGGAATAAGCGGAATAGATCAACATTAAATTCAGTGTGATAGAAAACATCGTCCGCCTAATGGTAGCTGCACCGCTGTGCATTACACGTATACGATATACGTCGGAATCATTCGCAGGCCTCCGAGTTGACTCGATGATTTCCCCCTCCACCTTCGCTGTTCATTCCACGCTCTGTTTATGGATTTGTTTTGTTCACTCGCCACTGCACAGGCTGCAGAGTGTTTGCATGCTGAGCATCAAAATGACACCAGAGCATCTCATCTATCCTTAATGAGAGAGGTAGAGTGTGTGTGTGTGTGTGTGTGTGTGTGTGCGCTCATGCTCTTGTGCACATGCTCATCAAGCAACAACATGGCTCATCTAGAATCAGACGACGCTCCGAGAGCCACAGCTTCATCTCCAAAATGCGAAGCATGACTGCACACATTACGGGAGCGGCTGGCTCATTATGCACACTGCTGAACAGCGCTGCTCCAGTTCAAGCACAGAGAAGGAAAAGGAGAAAAAGTTCTCTTTAGTCAGAATATGCACCTCATTTAAATAAGGTCACTCATTTACACTCTTTCACAAAGAACTTTTAGTTACCGTACTTTCTGGAATATAACACACGCTATTTGTTTTCTGACACGAATGCGGCGTGAAAAGCTACGCTGTTATCTCTGACCTGCTGAACTTTACGCATTTCGAGTAGGAGCTCCGTGTTTTAACTCCGGACTACGCTAATAAAATAAAATAAAAAACACAATCCAATCGACATAAAAATCTGGAATGATTGACAGTTGCGTAGGTGTTTTGAGCTCCCCATTATGAACTGACACACCCTGGAAGCCCCGCCCCCTTTCCTCCCATGTCACATTATTCATCTTTTGGCAGATGTTCACGCTTGACAGATGTGCTGACATGAGCTTAGCTTACGTTAGCATGGTTGAATTCTCGAATCTGATTGGTCAGAAGGTGTGCATTATTTTTGTATATGTACGTCCAGCTGTAACATGAACAACAGGTTTGCGTTAATTCGCTTGTTCTAATACGTCATCGTTTCCATAGTAACAGCTCATACACAGGGACTTGTTCGGGGGATGATCTGCGTAAACTAAGACTAATAATAAACGGTGTTGTTGTTTAACAACAACAAAAAAAACATATAATTGTGATGGTGAAGTTTTCTGTGATGTTTATTTAATATTTATGGAAGGAGTCTCCAGTGTCAGAGAACAGAGTAACAGACCGTAACAGTCATGGTACTTTGCAAAAAGTCTTCAGAACAGAGAAGTTTACGCTTTTTTGGTTTCTTGGAAAAATGACAAGCTGCAATTTTTGAGAGAAAGAGAGAGGGAGAGAGAGAGAGAAAATAGCGAGGAAAAGACTGTTTATCGTTGCTATAACAACATTAAATATAAACTATAAACCATTAAAAAACATGTCTCTCATTAATAAATGAAACATTGTCATTTTTGGCAAATCGCTGTGGTATAAGCGGAATAACACACTCCAGACCGTGCGGTTATATGAAAATTAATCCACCTCTTCACTCATTAGCAATGCCGTTGAAAATTTTCACTGAAATTGTAGGAAAAAAGAATTAAATATATCCCTATAATGAATGTCAGATCGAATACTTTACATATCATTTTAATTGTTATGATGATTAAAATGTCAAGTGATTAAAATAAGCGCTGTTTTTTTTTTCTTTGCTCTCCAACAGTGAAAATATCAGCTGTTTGGATACTTTCCCGGTTTCTACGTGGGATGCTAAAGAAGCGATTTGTGTAAGAATTATATCTAAATTGTGTTGTTTTACTGTTTATCATTTACGAGAAGTGAAATTACGTTACGTTGCTTCAAACCTGAAATCACCAGAATCCTAAATACAGACGAGGGACGGATCTGGGTACAAAATGCCGACTATTAAACATCTGGCACTAATTTACGCAGCAGCGATCCTTTAAATGAAATAAAACTTGTTTTTCTCTAAGCAGACAGAATTTAGTGCGGTTTGTCTTACAGTGTGAAAAACACATCCAGTGCCACAGTGTTTATGGTTTAGCGTCGCTCTTTCACTGCTTTTTATTTGAAGACATTTGTATCCCGTGCACTTGTGCGTGATATATTTAAGCCAGAATAGAGCAGCATTATCTTTTACGTTCAGCTATTTGTCCGGTTCTATGGCCCTATGATGAATTCGTGCATTATTAATATCTCAGTGCTCTTAAAGGTTACGATGATGTTGGCGGATTAGCGTGAAGATTTACAGCACGGAGACAGCGTGGAGCCCTTCATCTTGTGATTCACGTTAAGACTGATGTTGTCTTTGGTGTTGTGTGTTAATCAGCGCTCTTTTAACTCACTGCTTTGTTGTGGTGCGATGCCAGCGCGCGCATGAATGCGCCCCCGCTGAGCTTTTTTATTTAGCACTAAATTGATCTCTGGCTCTTCCCTCTTAACCATCTTTTTCTAGCGGAGGTGCCAGAGATTCTCGCAGCCCTCCACCAGAGCTGGTGTGTGTGTTGCCAGGCACCGGGAGCAGAATCAGTCCAATGGCAACAGACTTGTGTCCAGTTCATTACACACACACTCTCTCTCTCTCTCTCTCTCTCTCTCTCTCTCTCTCTCTCTCTCTCTCTCTCTCTGGGAGCTACTTCCTGTTCTGCTCTGCCAGTACCTCACTCTGTTTATTCTCAGCCACTGTTAATCTGATCAAATAAAGCCAGTGAATCGGCGCGCTGTGTGTTTCACAGAAGACTGGTATATCTGCCTCAGGTTCGAGTCAGCGGCTGACACAGCAGGTTTCTGCCTAAGTTCTGGTTTTACGTCCAGTTCCCTGCCTTCTGTTTTCTCCTTTCTAGTTCTCTACAATCTGAGAGGAATTTTATAGGAAAATTCATGAATAATTATAGACTCTGTAGCTTCATGGTATTGCAGACAATCAAGCACCTGTGACTCCTTTAATGGTGGACTCCATCTTTCTTCTCTGCGTGTGGTGCTGTTATAGGAAAATAATCCACAACACTGTGGTGTGATGAAGTAGAGTTACTGTTACCACCACCAAAGTCGATTATGTTACTATAGCAACACGTCCGAAAGTGTTTTGTTCCTCTTACCCAGCAGTAATTTACCCACAATTACACTTAATTATATATTAAAGATTGTCATGTCATTTATAGTTACATTTAATATAAATTGTCAGTCTCTCATCAGTCTAACATTTTTTTTGTCTCTCTGTCAATGCTAATAAGACAAAACAAAAATGCAGCGTCTCATGTTACCAAGAAACTGCAAAGCGTGAACTCTTCTGTCCTGAAGACGTCAGGAAACTTACCTCTTACTGACTGTTACAAAGCGCTGACACTGGAGACTCCTTCCATAAATGTTAAATAAACATCTCACACAAAACAAATTCAACAGCAGTGTGATATTCGTAGAGAATATACAACATGTCTGCAGACTGTGTTAAAGAAGAACACTCAGGCTAAAGTGAGATATATACAGTAGATAGCTTGGTACACTGGCCTGTAATGTAAGTTCCCTCTCCTTAGTTTTGTCCCATTAGGCTAATGTTATTTTTATCATGACACAAAGGTAGCAATAGCCAGTTAAAAATGACTGTGTCTACCTAATATCCTGATCTCTAGCATTTCCATTTTGATAATATAGCTTGTTAGATAACGAACACTACGTGTGTCTAAGGAAATGGTGTGATAATCAGTTATTGGTCTGAGGATGTAATCATTACTGTCCCTAGGAGATACACAATAAGTTGAAACAGAAACCCACATTCATTAATTATTCATGAACTCATCCTAGAGGGAAAAAAAATCACCCACAGTTCCTGTTCCCATCTTCCTCCTGCTTCAGCTCCTCTCTGGACACGTGCCCAATTCTCGTTAATGGCCTCCTGGTGCCAGTTAGTCGGTATATTCAGTCCTGCGCTGCTGTAATGCAGGTTGGCCTGCAGTATTTTAAGCTGAAATGATTTCTGTTTCTGTTTGTGATTACGATGCTGTGATTCATTAAATCTCCCAGAGAAAAGCTCTTCAGGAGTGTGTGGTCAGAATGCTTACAGTGCATGATTTACACATTTCTCATTTGCATCTTTATGCTTGCTGTTAAAGACTGTTTTAATGATATTGATTCACCCATGATATATGGTGTAGTCCAAATTGAGACCTTCTGATTGTTATGACATCATTTGCCATGAGCTTGGAATTAGAGGTGTGAGCGGGAATGTCTTTTTATCCCATTTCAGCTTTCTTCTGAAAAAAGGTTAACCAATCCCACCTGACCAAACCCACTCACTCCCAAAGGAATCCTGACCAATCCCTCCTGCTCCCACAGACACTCTTGACCAATCCCACAGACTCCCAAAGGAATTCTGACCAATCCCTCCTGCTCCCACAGACACTCTTGACCAATCCCGCAGACTCCCAAAGGAATGCTGACTAATCCCTCATACTCCCACAGACACTCTTGATCAAATTTGCCCATTCCCAGAGGAAGTTTGACCAATCTTGCTCACTCCTGCCTACACTCTTGACCAATCCCGCAGACCCTCAAAGGAATCCTGATCAGTACCACCTGCTTCTGCAGACACTCTTGACCAATCCCAACTACTCCCAAAGGAATCCCAACCAATCTGATCAGTACCATCTGCTCTCACCTGCTCCTGAAGGAATTCTTAACCAATCCCATTTTCCAATTTTCTGGGGCCAACCCTGATTGGTTGACTCTGTGCTTATTACTTAACTCCTGATTGGCTGACTCCAGCTTGCATACGCAGTATGTGCTTACCTGGAACTAATATTTCATACAGCCTGTAAATATTTGTATTAAAATATCGCTTGTATGAAAGTGCACAAAAGTAGGGAGTACAACTCCATTTCTGCTTAAACCCACCTCCTGAACTTACTTTTTTTTTTTAACTCTATATCTAAATAAATGAGCACAAACAGGTCCCAATTTAAAATGGCTTACCAAGTCCCTAATTGGGTTTGACTTCTCTGCTTTTTAACCTCAGTCTGTCTTTTGGATTTATGATAATGGATTTATTCTGGATGAAAACATCTACCCCAGCTATCAATATCAATCGATTCGTGGATAAGTCCAAATGAAGAGAGTCTGAAAGAGTCTCTTTAGATCCTGAATATGAACTTCTGAATGACCTATCCCCGTAATCCTATTTTAATAGATTTCCTGGCAGCTCATGGATGAGTAATACTACTTTAAATCCATAATCAGTTATTACACAATGCCAAGCCAATCGCAGCATTAATTCATTAATACAAAAGTCCATTTAATTACTGCATATCAGGTGGGAGACTAAAGAAGATTAAGATTTCATTGTTAGCAGGAACAAATAGGATTTTGTTATACGAGCCTAAAATGAGGAGTCATTATCTCTGGCTCTTCAGCGTGATTTGCAGACACGGTAAGAATTTCCTGCTAACGCTGAGAACAGCGGTGTTCATTTAGCAATCCATTGACAGATTCTTCCTTTAAAAAAAAAATACAATGCATTGTTTGATGTTTCAAAAGCCAAGCGTTGAGGAGGATTTACACATGCTGAACAGATGTTTCATTCTCGAACATCTGTTCACAGACGGAGCAAACGGTTGAGTGTAAAGGCAATAGAAACATCTTTTTTTAACCCTAAAGACTCATTCTTTTGATCATGGCATAGAGGAAAGCTTAGCCTCCATTCTCCTCACGTAACCAATAACATGCTGGCATCAGCCCCGAGTCGAGAGGTCGAAAAATCCTGCAGCATTTTAATGCTCAGGACGTGTGCTGGACAACAGCCCAATCAGTGCTTACAGTTTTAATAGCAGGCAGACTGCAGAACACAAGGGCCATGTCCATTCCATGAGCCAACATCTCCTTGTTATCAGATCCTCCTGCCAAGACTCTCAGAACCCTGTCGAGGTTTTGACGCCTGCGATTCAATGACCTTCTGCTCGTGTTTTTAAACAAGCCGGTACTTAACTGAGTAAGATAAGTTAATAATATCCACAGAAGCCTGAGGGCAGGTTGAGGACGCGGAGTGAAAAACGCTTTCAAGCACCGAAACTTGCCTCACGGTTCAAGTGTGGAGCTTCACAAGATGTCCTCATGTCTGCGCTTACTGAAGATGACTGTGAATATTATTATTATTAAACGAGATTATTTGATTCAAATGATGATTTATCCTGCTTGACATGTGAACGTGTCACTATAAAATGTCACTTTTACTATATTGCGTGTTTTAAAGGGAATCCTAATCTCGGAGGCTGAAACTATGGTGAACATTTCTGTAGATTCAGTAGCATATATTAAAGAAATTACCAATGGATTATTTTAATGGTTTAAAATTTTATGCTGTTTCAAAGCTTCTGCATAAAACAGGCTGTCTATAGTGGCCTTCTGTTAACACAGAATGCTCTAACAAATGTTCATTAGCATGAAGAGTCATGGATGGTTAAGAAGGCATGAGGAAAGATTAGCGATCGTAGCATGGCTTGCCACTTCAGTTGAGCAGAAGTAGGTCAGCTCTTGTAGCTTTAATTACAGCCGCAGATCTAACCCAATCATTCCTGTTCAGTAGAATTTCCACACAAGATCACGTCGGTTAAAATGGTGAGAACATCGCAGAGACTTTCAGAGAGTCCACTAAAGCCATGAGAGAGCGCGTGTTACGGTGATTTTATTACAGGTAAAGGTGCGCTTAGGCACGGCATGAAGCTGAGGAAAACCCTTTACCTGTGATGAAATCACTGTAATACACACCCTCGCTTTTATAAAACAATATCCCAGCGTTCTATAAATCATTTCATTTATTATTATAATAAATAATATTCACTATAGACAATTCTTTCTGCTATGCAGTGTAGTCTGTTAACGTGAAGCTTTGGTTGCTAAGCAACATAATGGGCAAAGATTATGCCAGTCCATGGACAGAACAACGGCTTATGCTCCGATATCTTCAAGCATGTTTGATATATTCTCAGCGATGAGAGCTAATAAGAGTCCAAGAGAAAATCTAATTTAATCTTCTCCAACCACTCCTTCCACTCCTTTTCCTCTCATTTCTCTTCTTTCTTGAGAACCGTTAATAACCAGTGCAGACAGACACGGCAGAGAGCTCTCATGTTTATTTCTGATGGAAAGCGGGATTTGGGAATGGGCCGCGTTTTGGCGAAAGTGTACAACGTAGTGATTTTGAGATTTTGAAAGTGTTAAGTGTAACACACTGATGCTGCTGTTTACTCCAGATTTCTGTTATTTAGGTAAAGAACAGTGTGGCGATGTTAGGAATAGCATCCGGGGAGTCGGATTCTGCTAGCATGCTGCCTATAACACAAGCGTGTACTGAAAGAGAAAGGCTTTTATGATAATTCAGCGTGCTGCTCGTGCAGGTCTTCGAAGTAAGATTACAAGCAACTCCGTAGCACTCCGTATTTCATTGAGAGCGATTATTGCGAAGACCGCTCAGAGCAAGCCTGCTCGTTGTGATGACAGATTGATGACGCTGCTTCTCGTCCCACGCATTATGACGTCGTCTGCACGTAGCCATGTTGGCAGGGAGAAGAAATTTATTTACCTCTGCTCTCTAAAATAATTTCATTGATTTTACTGAAGCCCCGACTACGCGTGCATCGTAAAAATTACTCGAGAAAAGTCTGTAACGTCGTTCAGCCCTAGCACTTTACATCAAACACCTGAAATTGCTTTTCTTATAGACCTTAATTAGCTTTATTACATTCGTAATGCAGTGCTGATTAGTTTAATTCACTATAATCCATAAAAATGATGTGTTTCACATCCCTCACTCGTCAGTGGTTTGGTGATATGTCTTACATCTACACAATTATAGCAAACAGATATTTTTCTTCTCAGCCTAATGAAGGCAGTTTAAAGGCAAAAGCACATTGAGAGATGAAATAAATGCTGATTTGAACTGAAGCGTATTTCACAATTATTTCACATTCTAATTAGGCGTAGCTGCCGACGTTAAAAGTGAAGTCTCATTGCACATATTTCATTCGACAGTTACACTAAACTCTCAGCGGCGTTTACATGTATGCTGCTCGGCTCGTGGTTGGTCTGAGCCTCAGGTTATTAGAACAGAGCGCACGTTTGTAATTCGGACGTGGGCTGTGGTTACACGGGCGCGTTTTAATGTAGTGCGAGTTTATAAATGTTTCAGCACACTACACCACGCTTCAGAGCCTAATTAGCTTGAGGAGGGAATGAGATATGAAAGTATGTCATTGATAAAAACGTAATACAGCAACAATAATTCTCTAATTTATCTCCAAATCCGAATCTGTCCTAGCTTTCGAACATTCTGGTCCCCTGTGTCCGAGCCGGTACTCTTTTTCCACTTCCTGAAGTCTGTCGGTGGTGGAAAAGCTTGAAATGCATCTCCACATGCACTGGCTCTCGCTGCAACTGCTTATTTTGCGCTTTCTATATTCCTTCAGATCTCAGACGCATTCCATCTGTGAAACAGATTCAGGACAGAAACGGAGAAACAGCAGGAAGAGAATGAGTCACAGCATGAACAAAAAACACACATTACAACAAAATGCTCTGTTCTCCATGATTTTATATTCATCTACTGCTTCACTGAAGTCTTTTTAGATAAAGAGCACATCAGGTGTATTAAGAGGGTTGAAAAATCGGCACATGGCTGACGCAATGTGGGTCGAAGTTTCACTTTTATGTTCATTTGCCCAGCTGCTCGCTTGGGAAGCAAATATAGTCTCGTACGTTACATCCTACTAGCTGTGGCTTCTTCGAGTTATTCCTGTCTTTAAAAAGCTTCATCTGATCAGTACGTGAGTTCGACGCTGTGCTCGTGCCGTCTAGGAAGCTCTAAAGGATGTCAGGTCAGCCCTGACGATCTGCTCATTATCTGTTTCTCTATCTATCTATCTATCTATCTATCTATCTATCTATCCATCAGTAATCCATCTCTCATCCTCTCCTCACACATCTGGAACACCAGCTTTATTCAGTACTGATCCGGCTCCACTTGACCTGGGCTGAGCTCTCACCTCAGCTTCACGGCAGCTTTATAGCACTCGACTCTCCTCCGCCTCGCAACTCATCCACTTTCAGCTCCGGCTCAGGTCGTTGTCATGGCAGCCTCCGAGGTTTGTGTGTCACACCGAAAACTGGCGAAAGTGGGATTTCAATTCCTGCCTCGACCTACATAGGGAAATATTCAACACGGAAGAAATAGCTATGAACAAAATACTTACACCTCTCTCTCTCTCTCTCTCTCTGTCTCTGTCTCTCTCTCTCTCTCTCTCTTTCGCTCTCTGTCTCTCTCTCTCTCTCTCTCTCTTTCTCATGGCTTGTATATCATATCGGCTTGTATGTTTATTGCAAAATGTTGCGTTGACATATTTCACCGGTTTTATTCCTCTCCGCTCTCTCCTTAACTTCATTATGTTACAAAGGGCAGCTTTTGTGCTATAAAGGGAAATTGCAGTGTTTGTTTTTTTTTGTTTTTGACTAGTTAGCAGACTGCAGATGCTGAGTGAGCTTATTTCTACGAAACGCAGACTAGTACAAATATAGCATGTGTCAATAAACAGGGTTATGATATATTGTGATGTTTAATATGCAAAATATTGATATCATTGATCATTTCTGGGAAGCATCGGTAAGACACTGTAAGGACAGCCATCTTCTTTCCTGTCAGAGAAAACAATCAAACGTGGTGGAGAGAAACATTCACGCTGAATAAGAAATGTTTTCTATGTAATGTCGTGGTGATATTGTAACTCGGGATCGTGATAAATTGGCAGTGCACTGGCTGGAGAACACTACAAACCCCGGAAAACCTGGTTTTTATTTGGTTCACTGACACCGACACGCTTAAAATTGTCACTTTGGATATGAATGTTTCTTGCTTTGGAGCAGAATATGATTCAGTGATTGCTAGCTTTGGAGCAGAATATGATTCAGTGATTGCTAGCTTTGGAACAGAATTAGAATGAATGACTCTTGGCTTTGTGAATGAGTGATTCTTAGCCTCATGGCTTATTGAGCAGCTTTGAGTCTCTGAAAAGCGCTATATAAATAAAACTCATTATTGTAATTGTTATCATTATTGAAAGGAAACGGATTTGAATGCAGGATTCAGTATTGCTAGTCTCCTGGTGTGAAAGTTTTTTTTTTTTTACAGTACTTTTCTCCTGGTATTTAAAAAAAAAAAAAAGAAAAAAAAAGTGTTTTGATTGGTCATGTTCTGTTGTCTCATTTCTCAGACGCAGACGTGGCGATACTTTTATTTCCTTTCATTTCAGATTAATTAATTAACCTCACTCCAACCGAGTTCTCTCTCAACCTCACTTTGATTTTCTCTTTTTCACCTGCTGCTTCAGTTGTTCTTTGAATGAAGCTGTAATTAACATTCGGAGGTTTGGCGTTTTGGCAGAAATCAGATTGCTGTGGCTGTGTTTACGCGCGCGGTTCCCAAATTAGCACACATTCCTACGTCAGCTATAAAATCCGCTTGTTCTGAAGCGAGCAGTGAAAATGGAGACTTTATTTTTTTAGAAAGAGACACAAAGCATGTGAGCGCTAACTTTTAACGAGAGCCGAGTCTCTCTCCCGATAAGGGAATTAACGGCTAGGAAGACACGCTGTACAACACCGTGGCATTTTACATACACGCTCAAATTTCACGAGGTTATTTAATAGGCTGGCATTTTCAGAAAGGTCACGGCCTTTCAGCGCGGGGCCGCTACCTCCAATGTCAATTTCTCAGCTGATAAAGGCCAGAGGAAGAGGCCAGGGTTCGCACTGAGACGCCATGTTTATTCTCTCAAACATCTGATCCACACACAAGTGTCTGATCCTCAATATCTGACGTCTGATCTTATCGAGCAGGGCAGGGTGTGCTGGAACTGGAAGAGGTGGAGCAACAACAGAAGCTGTCGTGGTGTAAGAATGATGCTACACCGAAGAGACACACATTTTACGAGTTCTTCTTCTTCTTCTTTCTTTCTTTCTTTCTTTTAATCTGTATATGACACGAGACACCACGCACTTCTCATTAGCATGCAAAACACCCGATTTTGATTTCAGATGTTATTCCCAAAAGTACGTAATGTAGAGTGTAAAATTTTTAGTGCAAAACCCTTCAGATATCCATCATGTGCCTTTTTTTCTGTCGCTTTGTATGAGTTTGTCTTTTTTTTTTTTTTTTTACACTTTTAATAATTTACATGATATTCATAACTAATGTTTGGTCACTTTAAGAACTAACTAAGCATGTGCCATTAGTCATATTCTATAGCACACTTATAGCTTAGCATTTATCTAACTAACCTTAGCTAGCAAGTTACCTAAAGTGGTACGCTGTGTTATTTTGTTTATTTTCCTCCCCAATTTGATCAATTCCCACCTACTAGCTAACTGTCGCTTATCACATGACAGCTACAGACGGGCGAGGGAGAAGACTAACGCTTGTTTCCTCTGAGTGTTCCTCTGAAACACTCGTGGAAAGCGCTATCTACCCTCTTCCACATACATGAGCTCACAGAGAGCTTCGATTGGCTAGCATCACTGTGATTGCACGGCTAGTTTTGCTCCAGATGGCTGTAGTATCTTGATCTCCTGAGGAAAGTGTGAACAAAATTTTTCTTTTTTTTTTCTTATTTCTACTCCGACCTTCCATCAGGATGATCCCTGAGCGTGTTATCAGATCTTAGAGCTCGATTTCCATCATTTATTGTTTATATTTATCCTCATCCCAAGTTTTTAAACACAGTGTATTTTAGTATTTTTGTCATTTAGCATTTAAATGAATGAGTTTCTCCTTAAATCCAAATCCTTTTTGGTTGGAGAGAGGAATATTAACAACAGTGGATGTCGATGAAAATCTGTAAATATTATATCTAGAACTGAAGATTTCTTCAATTTTAGAGATTTTTAGAGAAAGGCCATGAGATACACAGATATTATTCATTTTCATTAAACCGTAATGTAGAGGTGTGTGAGGAGAGTTCAAGGCAAACATGCAGAAGTTAAAAATAAAGTTAGATTGCAAGTCAAGATTTCATATCCGCTTTTTTTTTTCATGCCTCACAGACTAAAAGAGCTCGTACTGAAGCTCATCAGCCGGATGCTGCGCGTCCACACTCGGTGGCCTTGCCCTAAAACTCTGCACTTGGTGTTGAGGATTCATGATTATTTATCACAGATTACTGAGATACAATTTCCAATTTGCGTTTGCAGTTTTGGCCCCATGACTCTGTGTTCAGGGTGACCCCGCTCTGTGTTCTCAGCTCACTGCTCCAAATCGGATTCACACGTGCGTCCTGATTGGGAGTAATCATGTAATACCTAGAAAATGGAAACGCTCCATCCAGCCAAGAGTAGCAGCGTATGAACAAATGCCTTTCAGGAGGGAGAAATTTTAACAGAAATGAGAGAGATATTTCATTTCCCTGAAAAAGAACTGAGTATTTATCTCATCTCCATTAAGAGTCTGGTAAGGAACCTGTACGTGAATTTATACATATGATTTATATAATTATTTTGTTATTCAGAAGTCTTATGATTGCATGATCACTTTATTTCATTGCTTGTTTTAACTTGTAAAAAGCAACAGTAAAATATAAAAGTCATATTTATTATTTATAACTTTATTATTGGAATAGTCTCGATCTAAAATCACAACATTTTATGTTATTTAATCACTATCATATATCATTTAGTTTGTTTTGTGATAATAATAAACTGATTGAACTGTTTAAAAGGGTACAAAATCCTTTGACTAGCAGTAGGCGTGGCCAGTATGAACAAAAAATATTTTTTTATAACTTTAATATAACTTTTATGCCTACAATATCTGCAAAAAAAATTACTTGAAAAGGATAAAAAATAAATTCTAATTCTAATTTTAAAAGGTACAATATTTTAACGTTAAATTAACTGTTTCCATTAATTTTTTTTTTATAATTACATTAGACAATTAGACAGGGCTGGGCAATATGACTATACAATATCCTGAGATATCGTGATATCGTGATATCTTTTTATTAAATTTTTAAATAATTATAAACTGACTAGAAGCAGCTGAGGTGATGTTAATATTTTGTTCTTCATTTTTAAAGTTAAAAAAAGACAAATTTTTACATTATTTTTCTCATTTTTAGTGTTAAATATAATACATTTATTTATTAAATAAATATGTTGTTTTAATCTAAATAAATAATTTTCGCAAACATTAAGTAAAAAGCACATTACATTAAGTATATATATATATACACACACACACACACACACACACACACAGAGCTAAACTATGGCGACACTAAAGAGACAAACACTGAACCAGACAGCAGTGCACCACTGTTCCTCGCTGCTGCTCTCTCTTTCAGCTTGTAACAACAACATGATAAATACTGACAGTGTAAGAGATTTTATATTTGTTGATCTACAAAACAAATTTTGACAAATCTTACCTATATATGTCATCGATAGGTGATCTTACACACCGTCCTGTAAGCATATATGTTTTAGGTGTATAATAACACATGCTACATCCTAAAACTTTGTGATCAGGCACCTTTCAGTACAGAGAGAGGGAGAGAGAGAGAGAGAGAGAGAGAGAGAGAATGAACTCACTCGAGGCCAAAAAATGACAAGCCATAACGTTTAAAAGCAGATTTGATGTTCCAGTCTGGAGGTAGCGTCCCTCCTGCTGGGCTTTGATACAGCGCTGAGCTGAATCGAGTCGTGTTCATCTTAAAGAGAATTACACTCTCTCAGCAAAACAGTCTCAGTGTGACCTGGAGGACATGACAGGTACAGAATGACGATTAGAGAAATTACAGACGAATCAATACGTCTGCTCGTTGCTGAAAGACTCACGCACCGACGGCTGCGAATCCAATATCATACTTTCTATAGGTTCACAAACGCACAAGGCTTTTCACAACGGCGAGATTGTCAAGCCTCTGTAAGAACAACATTGTGTGTGGGTGTGTGTGTGTGTGTGTGTGTGGGTGGGTGTGTGTGCTGAAGTGTACATCAGAATAAAGCCGCAAACAGAAAATCACACAGAAGTTATTTGTTGTGAATTTATATGTAAATAATGTGGCAATCACACAGTTCCAAATGAGAGAAATAATAATAATAATAATAATAATAATAATAATAATAATATCCCTGAAAATCCGCTAGGAAAGAATAAATAAATAGAGAGATCAGAGATGTTGCCCAAAAATCATATCATGATTCTCCGAGGCATTTCTATGATACACATCATTAATTTATGTGAGTGTATATTATTTATATGTATATATATATATATATATATATATATATATATATATGTACACACACACACACCCAAACACACACAGTGTGTCCCAAATGTCTCCATACGTAGGGGAAATTGTCACTTTTTAGCAAAAAAATCTTCCAAAATTTTTCATACTTAGTTTATATATATATTTGTTGCGATGGACTTTAACAGGAATCATGGGAAGCACATCACACACCACACTGTCACCAAACTTATTAACCAATTCAAAAAAGACTGGAAGTGTTGCGGACCAATCGAGAAGTGGACGTCCACAAATATCCCCTGACGAAGGCACAATTGACGTGGTGCTGGCAAACATAGTCCCCTATATATATGGGGCCTCCGTGGATTGGACTTGTTTGTCCAGCACATCCCACAGATGCTTGATGGGATTGAGATCTGGAGAATTTTTCGTGTTCCTCAGACCATTCCTGAACAGTTTTTTGCAGTGTGGCAGTGTGCATTTATCCTGCTGAAAGAGGCCACTGCCGTTAAGGAATACCGTTGCCATGAAGGGGTGTACTTGGTCTGCAACAATGTTTAGGTAGGTGGTACGTGTCAAAGTAACAGCCACATGAATGCCAGGGCCCAAGGTTTCCCAGCAGAACATTGCCCAGACCATCACACTGCCTCCACCAGCCTGCCTTCTTCCCATAGTGCATGCTGATGCCATCTCTTCCCCAGGTAAGCGACACACACGCACCTGATGTAAAAGAAAACGTGATTCATCAGACCAGGCCACCTTCTTCCATTGCTCCATGGTCCAGTTCTGATGCTTACGTGCCTATTGTAGGTGCTTTCGCTGGTGGACAGGGTCAGCACGGACACTCTGACCGGTCTGTGGCTACACAGCCCCATATGCATCAAGCTGCACTGCACTGTGTGTCCTGACTCCTTTCTATCAGAGCCAGCATTAACTTCTTCAGCATTTTGTGCTACAGTAGCTCTTCTGTGGGATCGGACCAGACTTCAGCCTTCACTCCCCACACGCATCAGTGAGCCTTGGGCTCCTATGACCTTGTTGCCGGTTCACCGGTTCTCCTTCCTTGGACCACTTTTGGTAGGTACTAACCACTGCATACCGGGAACACAACACAAGACCTGCTGTTTTAAAGAAGCTCTGACCCAGTCATCTAGCCATCACAATTTGACCCTTGTCAAAGTCTCTCTAATCCTTACGCTTGCCCATTTTTCCTGCTTCCAACACATCAACTTCGGGAACTAACTGTTCACTTGCTGCCTAATATATCCCACACTTTCACAGGTGCCCCTGTAACGAGATAATCAGTATTATTCACTTCACCTGTCAGTGGGTTTAATGTTATGGCTGATGTACGGTGTACACATGGCTGTAAACTATGATGACTTTTCATATCTGCTCTGTGTGATGCTAAAATGACTTTAAACACATCATCACTGGCATATGCACCATAAAACATGTTTATGTCAGAGAGAGAGAGAGAGAGAGAGAGAGAGAGAGAGAGAGAGAGAGTCTCATGTGTCCCACGTGAGAGACGCAGATCTGACATTAACAGAGTGACAGCTAAAACGTTTGACCTGCCGATACACAGCAGAGCCGCAGAGCGCTCCACGGGGCATTTACACACTGCAAACCAAACATATCGACTGGCCCTGAGGTTAAACGGACAGAGTAATGGTACGTGTGTGTGTGTGTGTGTGTACGTGTACGTGTGTGTGTGTATGGTGTGCTGCCCTATGAGATGGAGAGTAATGGCCAGTGTGTCCACACTTGACAGGCCTTGAGGACTCATGTTCACACCATGTGGATCTGCCATCCATCACACACACACACACACACACACACAGCACTGACTGTGCTAAACGTACGCTAAACTCTGTAACTATTCAAATGAATAGCAGCTACAATTAAATCAAGTTTAATGACTTTAAATTTCTCTCTATATATATCAAGATATTCATCACAGACAGGACTGTACTCATGGACACATCACAATATCGCCATTCTCTTGCTCTTACGGCTCGAATTTGTAACATTTACCGTTTTAAATGCATCCAAATCCAGTACGTTTTGTTTTTTTTTGTTTTTTTTTAGAAATAAATGTATCATTAATTTAATTTGATGACAGCTCCATCCGTAGATCAACTTTTAGTATATAAAAGTCCGTTCAGCATTTTAGCACATTAATTTTAGAAATAAATTACATTTTTCACTTAAATTAATTTGTTCAACTCGTGTTTTCCGCTGTTACGTCTGTAGATCAGCTTATAATATTTAAACACCTGTTCTATGTGCTAATTTAATTGTAGGCAGATTTAAGGCTAATGAAGGAATAAAACACAATTATTTTCTAATAACATCATGTCCAGAAGTGTTTTATTTTATTCCTCTTCTACTCAGTAATTTGCCAACAACTGCATATTTTTATTCATTAAAGAATGTCATGGGATACTTTTTGTCTATTTATAGTTACATTTAACGTTGTAGCACATCAGTAAAACAAGTTCTCACTTCCGTTATAGCAGCTATAGTGACCGAGAAGCGTAAACTCCTCCGTCCTGAAAACTTTCCTGACTCCCTAAACAATCTTATTTACAATTATATACAGTAAATAGCATAGTTTAAAATATTTGTGTATCATATCCAGCATTTATTTTCTCTTATTGTCCAAATCTCAAGAACACGTACTTGTTAAGTACTACAGCTCTGTCCTTTGGCTCAGTTTAACTGATCACATCTAGGAACAAAGCAAAAACAAAACGCTGCGACCCCAAAACACACGGCGTATCTGATTGACTCTCTGTAGAAGAGTCGATTCAGAGTCGAATCACTCTCTCACACTGAGCTGGAGTTCACTCTGAAGCAGACTTTGAGTGTGAGTATAGATAATCCACACGTCCTCTCGTTTCGATCGCACCTTATTTGTGTGTCTTTATTGATTTATACAGAGCTTGTTTAGTGATTAATGTTGCATACGTTTAACGATCAGCTTCCTCCATACGCTTAAAACAACACACGAAAATAGTGCGCAGTGTGTGTGTGTGTGTGTGTGGGTGTGTGTGTGTTTGTGTGAAATGGAGCGTCATGTTCCTTTGCTGAAGTCGAGCAAAAAACATCAGCAACAGGAACATTTCTACTGTATTTCTGCTCATATTCTCTAATTTAGTAATACACACACACACACACTCATATACAGGCTTATTGAGATACTCAGGAGTAAAGGTGAACGCGTTCAAGATGGTGTTCCTGAAAACCTGAACTAGCTCGTGTTCCTAGAACCCCAGCGCTCTGACTTTAAAGATTAATGAGCTTCCTGTCTCCACTGCGCTGCTGTTGGAGAGCACATGACGAGCAACGAGCTAGATTAATGAATTACGAAGTGTGGAACGCTTGTTGTCACGCGTGCTTTCTGTTCAAGCTTTTGTTTTGCAGCAAGGCACCTGGAGATGAGAAGAGGTCTTGATGATGAGGTTTTATTTTGGAGGATGGAGACATATGTAAAAGCTATTATTTGTGGATTTCCTGCAGAAGAGTAGAAAATGAATGTGATATTGGATGGTGCGTGTTTTCCCGCTGGGCCTCGGCAGCTATATGATACAATAAAGACGTAATTAAAAGAGATTTTGCACCAGAGCTCCAATACGACACTGCAGCACAGAGTGGCAACCGAATCAACACACTGCAGCACAGAGTGGCAACCAAATCAACACACTGCAGCACAGAGTGGCAACCAAATCAACACACTGCAGCACAGAGTGGCAACCAAATCCAACACACTGCAGCACAGAGTGGCAACCAAATCAACACACTGCAGCACAGAGTGGCAACCAAATCAACACACTGCAGCACAGAGTGGCAACCAAATCAACACACTGCAGCACAGAGAGGCAACCAAATCAACACACTGCAGCACAGTGGCAACCAAATCCAACACACTGCAGCACAGAGTGGCAACCAAATCAACACACTGCAGCACAGAGAGGCAACCAAATCAACACACTGCAGCACAGAGTGGCAACCAAATCAACACACTGCAGCACAGAGTGGCAACCAAATCAACACACTGCAGCACAGAGTGGCAACCAAATCAACACACTGCAGCACAGAGTGGCAACCAAATCAACACACTGCAGCACAGAGTGGCAACCAAATCAACACACTGCAGCACAGAGTGGCAACCAAATCAACACACTGCAGCACAGAGAGGCAACCGAATCCAACACACTGCAGCACAGAGTGGCAACCAAATCAACACACTGCAGCACAGAGAGGCAACCAAATCCAACACACTGCAGCACAGAGAGGCAACCAAATCAACACACTGCAGCACAGAGTGGCAACCAAATCAACACACTGCAGCACAGTGGCAACCAAATCCAACACACTGCAGCACAGAGTGGCAACCAAATCAACACACTGCAGCACAGAGTGGCAACCAAATCAACACACTGCAGCACAGAGAGGCAACCGAATCAACACACTGCAGCACAGAGTGGCAACCAAATCAACACACTGCAGCACAGAGTGGCAACCGAATCCAACACACTGCAGCACAGAGAGGCAACCAAATCAACACACTGCAGCACAGAGTGGCAACCAAATCCAACACACTGCAGCACAGTCATTAGAAAAGCCCTTTCTTTTCCTTCCTTTCCTTCTTCACTTTCTCTTCCGTTTCCTTTTCCTTTCCTTTCCTTTCCTTTCCTTTCTGTTCCTTTCCTTTTCCCCCTTCCCCTTACCTTTCTGTTTTCCTTCCTTTCCCATTCTTGTCTTTTTCTTTTTGCCTTTCTCTTTCTTTCCCTTCCTCCCTCCCTTTCCCTTCTCTTTCCCTTCCCTTCCTTTTCTCCCCTCCCTTCTGTTTCCCTTGTTTCTCTTTCTTTTATTTTTGCCTTTCCTTGTCCTTCCCCCTCCTATCCCTCTTCTTCTTTTTCCCTTCTTTTACCCTTTCTCTTTGCTTTCTCTCTTCATTGTCCTTTTCTCATTCCCTTCCTTTTTTCTTTCCCTTACCCTTTCTCTTCCCCTTTTTCTTTTCCCTTTTGGAAGGTTAGTTTGTGTCTAGTTATTGAGTTCTTCTTTGCTCATTTGGATTCAGTTTGCCACTCGTCCGACCCGTGCCCGAACGTCGTGTGTGTTATTCCGCTTACGCCACAGCGACTTCCCAACAATTACGATGTTTCATTTATTAACGAACGACACGTCGCACATTTTAACAGTTTTAAAGATTTAATGTTAGTTCCTCTTCTCACTTACATCGAAAACAGCAGCGATAAGAAGTCACTGCGAACACGACTGCACATTACCGCGACCGCGCGTTACCACGACGCACGTTACCAAATTATGATTATTACCAGATACAGCGTACATAATTCTCCACACACATCCAGGAGTTAAAACAACATCTAATTCAGCTCACTGTGTGCATCTGTTCTAAACACATTCACATCTGATCCCAGAATAAATAAAGTCTATATTTTACCATGTTTCTTCCAGCGACTCGTTCACATACAGCATGTTGTTTATGACAGTGTCAGTGAGATGATAAGAAACTGAGGGAGGACAGGAGTCTCGGCTGTGAACGGGATTGCATAGAGATTGCAAACACACACACACACACACACACACACACACACGTATTCATGCCGTCTTGTCATACCAAGAAGCAGTCCATGTTCACAGGCTGCACATCAGAGTGCAGAAGATGCCAGATTTGATGCAATAGTGCAGGATGGAGAGAATCAGAGTTCCAGCGTTGTGAGTCGAGTACTGTACAGCTTCAGCATTTTACCTGCTTTACCTTTACCTGCTTCATCTCACCACTTCATTATCAGCTTTAACACAGCGCTAAGTGTACCACACACACTCTCTAACCTGTTTCACTAATACAGGCCCGGCCACGCCCCCTGCTCTTCTCACCATCCCTCACACTAACGTGTTTCATCAGTGATCAGGGCTTCATCGTCGTTTCCCACGATTCCTCAAATATTACTGCTGCTTTAAAATCTGAATTTATTATTATTAATGTTATTATTATTATCACATTTATCTACAAAAGGTCAGTAGCTGTAATTAATTTCCTTATAATATATTCTTAGGTGCTTTTAAAGGTCATCGCTCATCTTGGGACAAAGCAGTACGTTTTTAACACTGCTGTTGTTAAGCCACTACTTTAAGAAACCACGTGTTGACCCATCTGATCTCTCTAATCTCTTAGAAAATCTAATACAAAGCCTGGTGCTAAGAGCCGAGTACATCCAAGAGCAAATCTTTATACCTTTTTCAAATATTCCAATACATTTGAAACTAAATTAAATCGTATACTGCAGTAAATGGTGTGCTGTACGCTGTACATTTTGGCTACTAGCCTTTCTTATCGGAGGGCTAATCAGCCAGTGGAAGATATTTTACATTTACATTTACATTTATAGCATTTGGCAGACGCCCTTATTCAGAGCGACTTACAGTAGTGCTTTGAAGTCTATCAAAAATCTATTCTGATACTCGCTCACTAGGTCACAAACTAGGAATACCATCAGTCCAAAACTCTGTTTGGGATTTTTTTTTTTTTCTTTGTAAAAGTGCTAATTTAAGTACTTTATGAAGAGGTGAGTCTTTAGACGTTGTTTGAAGACTGCCAGTGACTCAGCTGTTCGGACATCTAGGGGAAGTTCATTCCACCACCTTGGTGTCAGAACAGAGATGAGTCTCGATGCATGCCTCCCTTGTACCCTGAGAGATGGAGGGATCAGTCGAGCAGTGCTAGAAGATCGGAGGGAGCGTGGTGGCGCTCGAGGTGTGATAAGAGCTTTGAGATAAGTGGGTGCTGGTCCGTTTGTGGCTTTGTAGGCGAGCATCAGTGTTTTAAATCTGATGCAGCAGCTACAGGAAGCCAGTGGAGGGAGCGCAGCAATGGGGTGGTGTGGGAGAACTTAGGAAGGTTGAAAACCAGTCGTGCAGCTGCATTCTGGATCAGTTACAGAGGACGAATGGCGCTCAGAGGCAGACCTGCCAGGAGCGAGTCGCAGTAGTCCAGTCTTGAAATGACAAGCGACTGAACAAGCACCTGTGTGGCCTGTGAGGAAAGAAATGGACGAATTCTTCGGATGTTATAAAGGAGAAATCGACATGAGTGTGTCAGATTAGCAATGTGAGAGGAGAAGGAGAGTTGATTGTCCATGGTTACCCCAAGGTTGCGTGCAGTAACCGAAGGTGAGAGAGAGTTGTCCAGGGAGATTGTAAGATCCTGAGATGGAGATGAATCACCTGGGATGAACAGCAGCTCAGTTTTAGTGGGATTACGTTTCAGCTGATGAGCTGTCATCCATGATGAGATGTCTAACAGACATGCTGAACAACTAAGATATTGTTCTTACATCACCTGTAAACTTTAGGACCGCTAGCTGACTAGCCATTTCTGAGTTCGAATAGACTTTTCATGAGTTGCAGTAATAAATTACGATCAGTTCATTAGAGATTCCACACACACTCGTTCTTGAACATCTTGCCTTCTATATGTATAAAGCACTGAAAGCGACGTGCTGTATAAATAAAGATTAATCTATTATTTGAAATTTGTTTCGAATAATGCTGGATGTCTAACTCTGTGGAGGAGTTTTAGAATCATCCACACTCTCCAGGTGTCGAGCGTTCACCGTTCTTCACACACATATTACAGCTTGAGCAGCACTTCACCGAACACCGAACACAAAGCCGCGTCTATTGTGCTTTAAAACCGCATTATATCAGCTTCCACCAGCAATCTGTAGAGAGTTCTGCAGCTTAAACACGGTTCTTTAGAAAACACACAGCGTACACACGCCTAACCTTGTGCTCAAGTGGACCTTTTTTAGTCTCATGTCGTGAAAATCACTGTATGTTGCTCGCTCGTAGTTGTTCCCGAAGCATTAAATCACAACTTTCAGCTCATCTAGAAGTCTAGAATTCTACAGTCAGGTTTGTTTTTTTTTACAGAAAAGTTTGCCTGCATTGTTTCTATTCATGTTTGTTGATTTTCTGTAACAGAAATACGTTTATGAGCGTTTAATCAATCACGATGGCGTTCTCGAGTTCTTGCGAACGCACCCGTGATGTCACTGCGATAACGAGCCGAAGCGGTGAGCTGCTGAGAGAGAGCTGAAGGGTTTCCCTCCTGTCTTTAGAGAGAGAGAGAGACTGCTGTGTTAATGTGCTATTGACACGCTGAATTGTTCATGAGGATTGACAGAATGCAAACAACGAGGTGATGTCAGGTTAGTGTAGTGTGTGTGTGTGTGTGTGTGTGTTAGAATCTACTACACACAGTTAAGTTCACAGCACCTCATAATGTCTCTATATTATTTTAGCATCTGCTTTATGTGACCGTTTGCAGTTCAGTGCTGACGAGAGAAAGAGAGAGAGAGAAAGAGAGAGAGAGAAAGAGAGAGAGAGAGAGAGAGAGGTTTTATCTTTTACAGAAAAGAGAAAGCATGAAACGCCTCTCATGAAGGACGGAAGAGACTTCATCAACTGGAGTGACAAATCAGTGTGTAAGCGTGCACACACACATACACACAAACACACACACACACACACACACACACACACACACATAGATCATTCTGTCTGTCCAGGAATCACTCCTCACACTCTTCACAGATGACTTTAGTGTAGGTGTTTGTCTGAAAAACTCCTCTGCTCCAAGTCAGTCGTGTGTGTGTGTGTGTGTGTGTGTGTGTGTGTTAGTGTGTGTGTGTGTGTGTGTGTTAGTGTGTTAGTGTGTGTTAAGGTGCTTTCACACCTATTAGTCTGTTCTTTTGGTTCGTTTGCTATTTGGTTTGGTTTCACACTAAACATCATTAAATGAACCAAAAACCCAAAAAATAGTCGTGTGAGGAGTGTAAGGGCTGAAAACACACACGTACTGTAAATCTCTCATTCACTGATCAGAACAACAGTGACGGAAAAAGTTAAACAAATCTTTACCAAGTGTGTGTAGAAATCACAATCACCCAAGCACGGAGAACATGGAGAACATAGAGATCACAGAGAACATGGAGAACATGGAGAACATGGAGGACACAGAACATGGAGAACACAGAGAATATGGAGAACACAGAGAATATGGAGAACATGGAGAGCACAGAGAACTTGGAGAACATGGAGAACACAGAGAACTTGGAGAACATGGAGAACACAGAGAATATGGAGAACATGGAAAGCACAGAGAACTTGGAGAACATGGAGAACACAGAGAACTTGGAGAACATGGAGAGCACAGAGAACTTGGAGAACATGGAGAACACAGAGAATATGGAGAACATGGAAAGCACAGAGAACTTGGAGAACATGGAGAACACAGAGAACTTGGAGAACATGGAGAACACAGAGAACTTGGAGAACATGGAGAACGCAGAGAACATGGAGAACACACAGATCAGTGATTGGGTGATGAGAAGAATGGTGATCAGTGATTGGGTGATGGGAAGAATGGTGATCAGTGATTGGGTGATGGGAAGAATGGTGATCAGTGATTGGGTGATGGGAAGAATGGTGATCAGTGATTGGGTGATGGGAAGAATGGTGATCAGTGATTGGCTCGTGCAAGCGCAACTCGTATCGCATGCAGTACAGTCGCTAACATCTTCTCAAACAGTCGCTAGATTTGTCGCTAGGCTCTTTTGTGAAATAAACAGATCCACAAAGCCGCCAAGTGTTCAAGATTTGTACAGAAGAACAAAAACATTTTCACTTTCTAAGTGTGTGCTTTGCTCCATAATGCTACAGGTAAACGTAATATTTAGTTTTTTTTTTCTTTGGAAATGTTTTTAAATTGTAAAAAGTCATTATGAAAATAATATTTTAGCATCTGGAATAAATCAGCACTTACAAATTCTATTTAAATCTCAACGACAGAGTGAATGAGAGAGAACGAATACATTTCTGCATTTTTATGGTGCAGGCTTTGTGTAAACTTATTTCATATTCCAGCAGGTGTGTGTGTGTGTGTGTGTGTGTGTGTGTGTGTGAGTGAGTGAGTGTGTGTGTGAGAATAATGTTGATTCTTGTTGTCAGCTTTGCTGTCTGTTGCCTCCACGATTTCTGTTTTTCACTCCTGTGTGTAAGAGCGTGTAGAGGAGCAGACTGCTGCTGATTGTAATGAGTATAAATAGATCTCAGTAGCCTTCCTGAAGAGAATAGCGCTAATCAACGTGTTGCGCCGGGTTGTTGCTGCAGAAGCGGGAAGCTCAGGAGGCATCACAGGGGTCGTGTTGTTTGTAACGAACAGATGGTGATTTCACTAATGGCGCTGCATCAGCCTAATCAAGTCACGCTGGGAATCGGCAAATCAAACGGCTCTCATTAGGATTAACACAGGCATCTGTAAATGTTAATCTCATCAGCTTGAAGAGAGAATCGGGGTGGTGTGTGACGGTTGGCGACTTTCTCCAACACCTCCAGCACAAGGCCAACCAATTAAATTAATAGACCTGAGAGGCTTTTCTTTTCTTATTCCTCTTTTTTTCTTCGATTAGAATTCAGCACTCCTTAATTAGCTGGAGTAAAATGGAGTAAAATGTCTCTGATTTCTTTCTGCACGTCCAAAACCACACCCCAGAGCACCGTTAGTGGAGTTTTATAATCATTTGGAAACACAATAGCGACCACACCGTGCAGTCGAGGGGATGCAGAGAAGCCAATTTCATTTCTCCAGCACTTTTAACACCAGGCATGGCCACAGAGCAGTTTCACAGAAATCCGGATGTAGCTTTAAATCCCTAATGAGCAATCCAGAAAAGGAAAAAACTCAACAAGAGGAAGACTTGAGACTCAAAATGGAGCCTGCCCTCTCCTGAGTGACGGATGGTGTGATTATAAATCTTTAGAGTGTGCAGGTGTAGAGGAGAAAAGATAAACAGTGCTGAGTGTGCTGCAGATTGGGAATAAGAGTCCTGGGATGAGCAGCAGAACAGTGTTTATGATTACAGCAGCAGCTTTTAGCTACAAATCTACACCATCCAGCTGAAATGAAACACTGAAGCTTGAGTAAAGCTTTTATTTTCATTTGTCTGTATTGTCTCCATTTTTACGGTCTCACCTAGTGTCTCAAATCATACACTACACACTATGTACTTGACTCTTTAATGCCTGGGTGTTTGTGGCTCTGTGATGTCACTCAGTGAGCAGTTACGAGGTACGTTTAGCTGTAAAAGCATTAATCCCTGTTTTTAACCTCTGCGTGCTTATGATCCTGTGTATGACACTGATGACACTGGATATAATCTCCATTATACAGCAGTTAGTTCTGCGCCGCTAATCTGATTGGACGAGAGGCATTGCAGGAGTGTTTATACTGAGTATAACCGCACTGGGACGTTTCACTGTGTATGTGACACTCCACTTGTCCGTGTTCACTACGTAAAATTTCAATTCTAGCAACAATCCCACTGAAATGGCTACTACAGTAGAGTTAGTGACATCATCAGCACACATGGCACACAATACGTTTATCATGAATATAACCTTTTTCACTTAAAATATGAATCTCGTCAAATGAAGAAGGGAAGAAATTTTCAATCAATGTGAGCCAGCCGTGAGTTAGTGTAGATTCTTCAGGAGCTATTTCCGCTAGCGAAGCAAAACTAAACAGAGCATTTGGCCATATTGTGTTTGAAACATCGCTTAATACTATACTATACAGTTACTATGTCAGTTACTATATTAATTTCTTGTTTATGGAAGAAAAAACGCTACACTTACCTAGCGGCTAGCGGACACTACGTGACTTTCGGTCTCTCAGAATCGCTGTACTGCTCACACTACGCAACTTTAACCACTTGCGAGCCATTGTTTTGTGGATGTGGCTGTGATTGTGCTTTAAATTACTAGTTTATATTTTGGGAAATAAAACCAACTCAATTTGTTAGAAAATATCGCAGGCACATACAAAAAAAAAAACCCTTCTGGTTTAGGCCACGCCCACAAGATTAAATCTGAATACAGATAGTGTCATTGTGTTACGTCTCTAATCTCCATCACAGACCCTTACTACACTTCCAGTCTAAATGAAGAGACTGCACATTTGCATCCATCCATTTGCTTCTACCCCGCAGTTGGTAAATAAAACACCAAGAACGGACGGATCCCCTCCGCACATTCCCCCGTCGATTCGTACCGGCTCTCAGCGCTATGCTAATGCGACTGACCCCAGCGTTTATCCGTAATCGCTTTCTCACAGCGCTCGGAAATGGAGGATTGGAATATTAACCTGTTTAAAGTAATAGGACGGGGAAAAGTGCCTTTTTTCATTTTCGCCCCAGTCCCTCTCCCAGGAGCGAGATGCCGGACGACCGGGAGATTATAAATTCACAGCTTCAGGCCCTGAGAGTGAATTTCTCATTTGTTTTTTTTTTTTCTTTTTTTTTCCTCATGCTGCAAAATCAATCTTGTTTTCTGTTTAGGAGAGAGAACGAGTCTTTTTTCTCACTTTTTTTTTTGTTGTTGTTCTTGCTTCTCTGGCTTTTGCTGCATTAAACTACACTTTGTTTTCCTGTCTCACATTTTTTCCTTTTTTTTATTCTACCATTTTGTCATCTTTGTTTTTCTCTGCTGTGACCTCTAGGTGCTGCTGAGGTGTGTGTGCGTGTGTGTGTGTGTGTGTGTGTGTGTGTGGGTTGAACGTGTCTCTTGTCTTTGTTTCTCTCATTCTAAAGGTCAGTTCAGATGTTTAAAGTTGCATGAAATACCCGTAAGAAAATGCCGTATATGTGTGTGTGTGTGTGTGTGTGTGTGCGTGTGTGTGTGTGTGTCCTGCAAGGGCCTGCACTGATTACAGTTTTCTTCATCACCTTCTTTTGCTCTTCAAGCTCACAGATGGAGAAATAACTCTCTCTCCATCAGTGCAGTTTCATTTCAGCATTTTTTCCACTCAAAACCGTTAAACCCGAATTCTTTCACTTTCACGCCCCCCTGTGCCTTTCCATCACCTCCACATTCACCAGCTACACTTCCTCCACCCTCCTCCACCTTTATTCTTGTCCATGCGTCTTCACTCCCTCACCTCAGTGCCTCCAGTTTCGCTCCTCCCACTCTTATTTCCGTTCAACCCATAATCAGTATATTTCTCTTAGTCTTTCTACCTCCACCATCACCGTCACCTTCTTCTCCTCCGTCTTTACTACCTTCACACTTCATTCCTCCATCTTCACTTCTTTCACTTTTCAGTTGCTCCAAACACATTCCACTCTTATTTTTTTCTCTTCATCTCTCTGCTCTTACTCCCTTGGTCTTTATCGCTTCTGTCTTCACTCACTCCACCATTATTTTCCCTCTCACATCCTCCACCTTTATGCCCTCCATCCAGTCATTCCATATATAACACCTCCAACCTCCTTCCCTCCGCCCTTACTTCTTGTCTCGCACCCTTCGTCTTTATTCCCTCCCTCCATCCTCCGTCTTCCACATTTAGCACCTCTAAACTCACTCCATCCACCCTTATTTCTTCTCTCACACCCTCCACCTTTATTCCCTTCATCCTGTTCACTCACCTGCTAGCCTTTCTGCCACTGTGTTCCTCCACCTTCACTCCCTGCTCTCTAGTCCTTCACCCTCAGTGCTTTCATGGCTGCCACTTTTTTCCCCACTTCTCTCCACCCTCAGTTCCTCTTTCACTTCATCCTCTGAATCGTTGCTCTCATTCTGCATTGATTCAATCTCACACACCAATTAAAGGCAATTTGCAGTCAGCATTAGAGAAAGCCTCGCTGGGAGGCAGCCAGTAAGTGCACTGTGTGTGTGTGTGTGTGTGTGTGTGTGTGTGTGTGTGTGTGTGTGGGCATATATGAGTACATGTAAATTTTATTACATTACACTCTCAACTCCTTCATAAAGCCCTGAGAAAATTACACGCATTCGTTAGTAACTATAGGGAAAGGTTGAGTTCATGTCTCATCAGACCTCTCTCAGGAACAATCAGCCATCCTACAATAACTTCTCACACAGCCTCCTTTCCGAATCCATCCGAATCGGAGCAGAATTCCAGGATAAAAGTGTTAAATCTAACGCGAGAGAGCCGGAGGCGGCTGGACACTAGAGGCTCTATTAAAGCCTCTACATGCTAATAATCCTCTCAGATCACACACAGGCTAATCCGAAAGTGTTACACACAGAACAGCGTACTGAAAAAAAAGGGTTTCAAACCAAGATCAGCACAACTTTGGGTTTTTTTCCGGATCATCTTCTATTCATTTTTCTATCATCAATTGTCGATAATGTCTTCACTCCATCATAAATGATGTGCTGGGATTCATATCGTTCCTGTATCCGATTAGCCATTTAGCGTATTTCAGCATCAACGAATATCCTCATCCTTCTAAAACCTCCGTTTCTGTGTTTGTCTTTATGTCTGTTGTTGCATGATGTGTGACGCAGTTCGGGTAGCCATTGAGCAGCTAGCCCCGCCCCCAGATAGACCACTAACGCTTCATTCGACTAAAGGTCTTGTAACTCGTAATTTCCGACCTTCGACTAGGAATGAAACAAAACGCCCTCTCAGTTTGGAATTCCTTCTCGAGAGCTCAGGACGGTTTACTCAATCCCGAGTTCAGCAAGTGACGTCAAATCAACATGGCCGCTCACAGCATCAGAAGTAAACACAGCAGCGCTTCTTAGCTTTAAATAAGTTATACTGTACATACAGGCGTTAGCTTTACACACAGTAAGCTGCACAGTAAGTCGAGTGCAGCATAAGTCCTGTTGGTTTAGATCTTGGTGCACATAGCAAAAACCAAACTGGAATCTTAGGTACTGAAAATTTTAGCGAGGTTCATGTTGTAGAAACGTGACCCACTTCACAGTTCATATAGCACAATGCTGAATGTGTACCGCATCAGTCGCTAATTTCTTATCATTGTCACATTATTATACTTCTATTCTTGTATAAGAATGCTCTGCTCAGACTCCAGTTAGACCGTTTCATGTTACTGTGGTTATATTATGGTTTTGTGTGTGTGTGAACTCATCCTCATTTCTCTCTTGCTTCTCATCATTTCCTTCTCCTTATTACGAAAAAAGGATCCATTCGCTAACATTACTGCAGCTAGCAACAGTACGAGTGGTTTACATTTTAAACACTCACATCATATATTTTTGCAAAAACTTGAACATTTCTGTTTTTCCACATAGCATAAGACATTGTGTCACTACATGATCTGTACATCGCTCTTTCCGTAATAAATTTGTCAACTAGAGATGCTAAATAGGAGGTAAAAATAAAGTTCAGAAACTACCGAGGTTCAGACCCCGGTGTCCTCGTAGCTAGTTACGGCCAGGTTGTTATGCACAGCTCTGGTTTTCTGGCGCTAGTCGACTTGCGTTGTGTTTTTATACTCGTACGCATTCCCATATAACCTCCTCTCTAACAGAGCTTTAGCTTTGTCCTACTCTCAGACCACCTTCTTTTCATGCTCAGGATGCTTTTCCATCTAGACTACAAAACGTTTCTGGATAAAGGCTGAATTCTGTCAAAGAAAAGAGAAACTAAAAGGACAGTTCATAAATGGTTCAATAAATCGTTAAGCAGTGTGCGATGATGACGTAGCAGTTGATGCTAGCATTTTGATAACTAGCAAATATTAAAAAATGGGAGATGTTTCTATGTAAATATACACAATGCTTTATAGAAAACATAATTCTTCTTTCCAAAATTGCGTATATATCTAGTAGTATTAGTTTTATTACTCGTTCTTTCTTGAGAACAGAAAGGTCCCCTTTACGGTGAATGATTTTTTTTGGTGTTTAAAACGTATCAGTGCATGTAAAGGTTTTACAGAAATGCGGCGATCGGAAGGTTAGAAGTAATAGAGCGTAAAGCATATAACCTTCCTGCTGTGTACCTTTCACACACACTACCACATAGCTTTGCCTGTGAGTGATGTAACACAACAGAATGGTTTTTTTAACTATAGGCATGGCGAAATGCAGCACAACAATATTTCCTCGCTGTGAAATTGATGATGTTTGACATTTGATGATGTAGATCTTCAGATGGCTTTTACAGCACTGTTCCCGAGGGCAACATCAGCAGCGGGGGGGGGGGCGTTACTGTGACGCTGGATATATTTCACATAAATGTCACACTCCTTACCTTGACCTGGTTAGAGCGGCAAGACTTCCTGGAAATAATTACTCATGTGCTCAGGCCCTAGTGGCGCTTCCTGGGAAATCTACCACCGTGGAATTACTCTGGTTCTAAACTAAGCACATCCATGAAATCCGGATAACCAGTGAGCGCTGGTACTTTGCCATGCCGCATTTCCTGCTTTCACCATGAACTTACCTGAATGTCGAGCTGAAACTGAATCAGGCGTGATACACCAGAACTTAGACTGCTTTCAGCCATCATGTTTTTTTTTGTTTTTTTTTTCTTAACTGAGGCTTATGTGCTGAAACTCAACCCCATATGACCTGGATTTCTTTTCTACCTGAAGAAGAAAGGACGTGTGAGTATGTGTGTGTACCTGAGAAGCTTTTTCAACTTTGTCATCATAAAGTATAAGCGACACGCTCGTGTGTTAATAACGTTGATATTCCTTTAAAAAGCAGTCATGTGGTGGATCCAGAGTCTATCTCAGGAACACTGGGCATGGGGTTTGGATACTTCCTGGATGGGATGCCAGGATATCACAGGGCACCACACACACATACACACACACACACACACATTCACACCTAGGGGCAATAGTCAGATCACTAATTGCCATGTTTTTGGGAAGTGGAGAACCCAGAAGAAACCCATGTGAACAGCTAAAGATTGAACTGGGAACTCTGTGAGACAGCAGTGCAACCCGCCCAAAATGAATCATGTGCCAATATTAAATATTTTCATGATAATTGTCCAAATTTATCACAATGTCGTATCAGATATCAGAGTAAATTCTGATTCTGACCCCATCCAGATGATTACCTTCTCCACAACACATACATTTACTTTTAGACATTTGAGTTTTGCGCTACTCCAAAGCGACTTACAAACAGTCAGACATCCAAAGGACCAAGTATTTGGAGAATCTGTACAGATTCATAATCTCAAAGTCCAAATCTGAAGATCATAGGAGTGCTAGAGTGGTCTAGCCTGGAACCATAGGACTCTACACACAAAGATCCTAAATGCGGTGTGTAAAAGTTGGTCTTGAGGAAGGAAAGGAGTCACTGAGCCATTCTGAGCCGAGCAGGAAGTTCATCACGCCACAGAGGAAGCAGGAGAGCACATCAGGAACGTCTCACTTTACAAGCAGGCTTAGATATCGGAGAAGGACGTGGCAAGAACCCTAAAGTTAAAGATGTGAGTTTAATCCAAAATAATGCAGCTTATTTGACACACGTCAACATTTCACTTCACCTTCACGGCCCTGCGCTTCCCTGATCAGAACTCGCTCCTCATTAATAAGAAAAAGCAAAAAGCCAGATGTGCAGACATTCTGAGAGAAAAGCAGGAGACACTGATGACATTGCACATATTTTCTACTTTCAATGTCTCCTTCGTTCCCCTCCCACATGGCCCGCCTGTCTGTCTGCCCGCCTGTCTGTCTGCCCGCCTGTCTGTCTGCCTGTCTGCCCGTCTGTCTGTCTCTCTGTCTCTCTGTCTGTCTGCCTGCCGAATGCAATTACCCATCGCTGTTTTCCAGCGGAATCTCCAGGTCTCCTCGTAAAAACTAGATGAGGCTGAATTGAATTCTTAATGCCCTTCCTCTCTCGCTCAGTCCTCCCCCGTGTTTACACTGACAGACTGCTGTAATTGGCAAACAGGGAAGTGCACAGAACCATTCCTCTTTCTTCATTATAGATCAGACACTTGGATTAACAATAAGAAGCGAGGTCTGCCTGCGGCCATCTCGGACCCACCAGGCCTGGCTCTGACTTAGCCGGATCTGTGAATGTTTGATAAAGCGCTCGTCCGCCAACTCCGTGGGTTAACATCGAGATCTGTTTTAACGTAAAGCAAGAGATGATCAAGGATTCTGAGATTTTTTTTTAAGATGTGGAAGCACCTCCAAGCTGGTGGGATTTGAAGATACAGTCTCTGAGATCTGAAGAATAACTGAATAAAACACTCTCTGTGGTGCTGTGATAGGAAACTAATCAGCAACTCCGAAGTTGATTATTTTCCACATTTTATTTAACCGCACATCCCAAAGTGTTTTAATTCCCTAATACCACAGCAAGAACGACACGTCATGAGAGACGATAACTTAAACCACGATAAAAGGTTTAGCAATTATCATGCTAACATTCCCCCCTTCAATTTTCTCCCACTTTAGTCATTGCTAATTCCCGCCTGCTAGCTAGGTCTCCGTTGTTGCACAATAGCTACCAATCTAACGTGCCACCAGATCATAATATTGCTTAGATTGACAGAGGAGAGATGAAAGCTGTCGTTCCCAGGACAATTATGCTATCTTGGACACCTTTAGGACTCAAACTTGTAATTTCCTGACAATGGAGCCAATCTGGAGCCACGAAGAAAATTAGATATCGGCGCATGCCTTATTCGTTCTTACTAAAATATGTGAGGAGAGAAGAGATGGGAAAAAGATGAAGAAACAGAACAAGTGAGGGGGAAAAGACACTCCAACATTTATATTATGTCAAAATGAGAGAGAGAGAGAGAGAGAGAGAGAGAGAGAGAGTAATTTTTCTCAGGTTACTTCAGGTCGCCTCAGGCTTAGCACCCACATACACACACACACACACACACACACTTGTGTGCCAATTTGGGAGAAATGATAGAACAAATATTCATGAAATGGTTGAAAGGAGAGAAACATTGACTAAGTGTTACACTTCAGGAATTCTGATTGCTTTCTGATAATCACTCAGGAGATGGTTTGAAGGAGAAAAATGATTGAATTATTCATCATTTTGAAAAAGCGGGGGGTTATTGCTCTGAGAGAGAGAGAGAGAGAGAGAGAGAGAGAGAGAATGAGAGAGAGAGAGTAAGTGAGAGAGAGACAGAGAGAGAGACAGGATGGAGGAGTGAGTAGGAAGGGTTTGAAATCTTTCACTTTTTAGCAAAATAGCAAAAAACTTTATTTATAAAACACCTTCTACATGATGGCCATTTCTTTGTAAACACACACGGAGTCGTCTCTCCCAGCTTCGGCTCCCAGTGTTTGGCGACATCGTGGTGTGTGATGTTCTCGCCACGTTTCCTGTTAAAGTCCATCGCAACCTTGCGGCAGCTTCCCGATGCGGCCGTGAGAATGATTTCAATACGTCCTTCTTTTTTCAAAGGCATTCTTAAAGGCAATCTGAAAAAAAAATCTAATATAAACGAAGTGTGAAAAAGTTTGGAAGACATTTTGAAAAAAATTGTTAATTTCTCCTCTGTATGGAGACTTTTGAGACACCCTGTGTTTTACTTTCCTGCGTTACCTGTTCTCTACCCGCTGATCGTGGTGCAGTGGGATCTATCCCTCGCTTCATCTCTGCCTAAAGAGAGCGATGCAGCGGCGCTTTATTCCTTTAGTCTGTCCAGTTCTCGCACCTCTTCATCTGTACACTCTGCTCAAACAGATCAGCTTCCAAAGCTCCATCGCGCTCGTCATCTCGTAGATCAACAGTCAAGCCTCAACTGCTTCGTATAGCTGCGATGCATCCTGGGACTTTGAGTCCACCAACGTCTCCACAACTTCCACTCTGGATTTCTCATTAATATGATGCTGAACATGAGAAAAGAAACTCGTTTGTTGTTAGGAGCTAACAGCAGAACCTGATAATTATGTCCGAGATAAAGTTTTCTTCTACTGAATGCCACTGTAAGTGTGCTAGCAATGTCGTCCTGCTAACAACACACAAATTAACACTAGAATCGCTAAACACATGACAAATATTGTAGTGTCTCAGGGTGGAGTTTTACATTAAAGCAAGCTGTCTAGCTAGGAGATTATTATGAACTGTAGAGGCAAGATAAAATAAGATAAACTTAAAGGGAAATTGTTGTACTAGTTGCTCAAGACAACACAAAACAGTGAAGATAACAATGAATCATTTTGGAAAAAAAATATAGATAGATTGATTCTAGTAATAAAATCAAAGTAGACATGTAAGTCCAGAAATATAAGTGTGAAATGGAAATATTCTTTAAATTACTGTAATATGACCTCCTTTGTTGTGTAGGAAATTTGAATATAAGCCTACACGCAATGTTGATGCATGTAATACTGTTTTTTTTTCTGCTTTGATTAGGTGATGATCGTGTTTTTTATAATGCTCTGTCCAGGGAGAGGATGTTGTTCCAAAGACGTCTGAAAGCTGAAAAGTATATTAAAGTATACTGTTGTTTTGGACAATGGGAAGGCAGAAAGGGGGACGCAGGAGGAGCATTATGATCAGTTAAATCAATTTCTGCTCTCCGAGTACAGTAGATTTCAGAAACTATACGTCTGAGAGGCTGGAAAATAAGAAAACAAGAACAAACACACAACAGCACATAGAGCTAAGTGAAAGGAGAAGTAGGCTACAGCCATGTGTACAGATATAATACACTTAATAGAGAGGACCCCTGTGTGTGTTTTTGTGTGTGTGTGTGTGTATGTTTTTCTCTCAGCGTGAATCTGAAATCATGACAAAATAATCACAGCAGCTTGTGAGCGCTGTGTGTGTGTGTGTTTATTTATTTATTCCTCTTTCTGAAATGAAAATGAGTATCATTAATAGCGTGAACAGATCCATGTGCCGCAGTACACGAGAGGTCAGCGCTGTGAAAACCTTTACATATGCATTTTCCCCTCTAGAAACACTTTTATTAGTGGGTGGAATAGGTTACGATGTGGAGGGGGGGGGGAGGGGGGGGGTTGGTCACTGAGATATAAATATGCAGCTAGTGCGATGTGAATAAGCGTAACCATGACGACGAAACGCAAGGATACGTGTTCGATCACACACTGATTTCACATGTTCCGTATTACAGCTGTAACGAAACGAATATCTCACTCAGCGCTCGATAATCATACAGGCTAGCTAGAGGAGCCGGTTGTCATGGTAACACTACATGCATTACGGGATTACTCCTTAACAAAGCGCTCTATGCGTGTTACACTTTTTTATACTCGAATATGGAATAAGACATGAGGGAGTGTGCTGTTATAGGAAAACTAATCAACGACAGGGTGGTGTGATGAAGCGGAGTTACTGTTACCATGGCAACGTTGACTATGTTCCAATAACAGAGCGTCCCTAAGTGTTTTACTCCTCTTATACCACAGCAACATGCCAACAATTACTATGTATTATTTATTAAAGAACGATATGTCGTACTTTTTTATCCATTTATTGTCACATTGGTATGTTGCTGTGATATAAGAGGAATTAAACAATCAGACAGATTCTGTTCCAGAAAAAATAATTAACTTTGCAGTGGAAACAGAGTTTTATTCCTTATATACCACAGCAACATGCCATTATATTTAATAAAGTATGCTCATACTTTCTATCCATTTCTAGTTACATTTAATGTTCCACGACACAACTTAGTTCCTGTTCTCACTTACGTTATAGCAGCTGTAAACAGTCGTTCCCTCATCAGCCTCTCTTTTTTATCTCTCCTGAAGTTAATAAGACATCTTCTGTCCTGAAGATGTTGGAAAACCACTGTTCAACAGCTTTACCTCTGACACTGGAGACTCCTTCCTTAAGTGTAAAATGAACGTCTCCTCAGAGTTTTAAATAATAACACGTTTTTAATCCGTTTATTATTAGTCTGAGGCGCTTTAGCTGAAAGAGGATCTCAGAGCTGAGCTATATGTGATGGTCAAGCGACTCACACACTCACTCACGAAAAGGACAACGCAGATGTAATTAGAAAACACATACACACACACACACACACACACACTCACACTCACACACACTCAATGAGCTTGGCACTAATAACACACCAGACCGAGCACAGTGGTTCTCCAGCCTGATGAAGATCCCGCGTCTGCTCTTTAGCCTCCACTTAGAACCCAGACGAAGCTCCATGTCCAGCTTCCTGATGCGTTACAGCACTGAAGCTTGTTTTATCAGCACAGGTTTTTTTTTTTTTTTTTTGCTAATTGTGATCTGTTGCCGTGTGTCCTAACACTGTATCACGTGTTAACTAGACGCTAATGAGATGAGAGGCTACAGTCAGTGGGAGCAGTAGTACCACCACGACACGGCCGTTAACGATCTTCTGCTGAGAGCCGTTATATCCTCTGTGTCAGGTCGTAATGTAGAGCCTAATCAGTGGCACACACACACACACACACACACACACACACACATGTTTAATATTTAGATGGTCATAACACACCGAAGATGCCGTTATTGTCGGTATGTTGTAATATCGATCACTGTTAGAGGAAAAAATGACTGTACAGGTCTGTTTTGTTCCCCAAGGCACAAACTTAAAGGTAGAAAAGTGTTTCTTAGGATCTAATTATGTAGTTTTAAAAGTACAGTAAATTAAATCGGGTTTCGTTTTTGCCAGAGGAGGTTGCAGTAATGTCATTATTCTTAAGGGAATTTGGAAGGAATAGCGTGTCAGTGGAATTTACACAAATTACCACTAATGTTACATGACAGATGCAACACACACACACACACACACACACACACACACACACACACACAGTGTCTATCACAAGGTTTACTTATTACATTTCCATAACTTCACAGCTCTGCGTTTGATAAAGTGCTGAATTATCACGGTTCACACTAATTATCAAAAACGACACATTTCCAATAGGCACAGAGTTAAACGTTAGCTTCCTAGTAAAGTAATCCAGCTTGACGAGGGCTTAAATAAAGCTACAAAAGACACACTCTTGAGGCTTCACCATAACGACCAACCCATTTGTGGTCTACATTTTCGGGTTAGACTGAACAGAAGAGATGTCGATGACATTAAGGAGATGTTTTATCCTGGATATATCCGTCATATTTGGCTCCAGGTCCGAGCGATGTGATGATATAATACTGATGTCATGATCAATTACGTCTCAATACGTTTCCTCTTACACTGCAGGTATCCGCAGTATTTTTATAATTATTACAGACTGGAAATTAGAGAGCGATATGAGCAAAATATCATTTCATGATTCTCAAAGGCTTTTCTTCGATACCAGGTATGCATCAGGATATATACGTATACGTAGGTTTGCAAACAATTTCCCAGAAATAGTGCCAGTAGTGTTGCATTTAAAAAATAAACTGTTTGATGAAACTTTATTTAATGTCTACAAACATATTTTAAAAATAAATGACTAATGTAAAACGGCAGGATAAAGAAAACCAAATATTGGATACGATATTTAATATCGAGCGATACGACATAACGAAAATATATCAGCACTTAAAGACATTACTTAGATGTATAAGTAACTAAAGTATTAGGAGATCTAATCAGTACTGAAAGATGGATCAGCAATAATAGAGGACAAAGTCCTTGACCACAAAAGAACCACAGATTGTTGGCAAGAACACAAACTGGACTCCTGCCAACTTGTATTTCATTTCAATTCAGTTTAATTTAGTTTATTTATAATGCAGTTTTAATGACGGTCACTTAAATTCAGATCCTGACTCTCCAGTTACACTTAAAAGGTATATGTCGAGTAAATGTGGGCATTAGTGATAAGCTCACTAATGGTTTAAAATAAATTCCACTTCATTTTTCAAAAGACTGAATATTATACATCCATGTAGCGTTATGAGACGCTGAAGCAGATCCACAGGAGATTGTAGTTTATTAATAATAAAATTCAAACTGTTTTTTTTTTTTAATTCGGGTGAGGTTCTTACTGAGGGGTTAACTGCAGATATGCTAGCGCTAATGACATGCTAGTGCTACACATAACAGGCTAATAACACTAGACCAGCAAAGAGCAGAGAATCAAGCTGCTAATATGATGTGTGGTGAAAATACAGCTTCAGATACGGCTGTAAAGATGAACTGCTAAGTTTTCTGCACTGGCATGGCACTGATCCGGCGTGCAAAAGAAAATCGGAAGCTAATTAAATGCAGGCAGAGTTAGCGCAGAAATCGGGATGTTCTCAGATATAATTAGCGCATGTCTCTGTTGGTTAGAGCAGACTAAAACGTTCAGCACTTGATTCGTCCTTCCGTATTCATAAAAACGATTCGTGTAGCCGGCGTGCTGTGCAGCGGTCCATCACGTCAAGCGAAAGTTTATTTATGCAGCCTCCGATCACAAACGTGTCTCAGCGGGGTTTAAAAATCGACAACCTCCAGCCTTCAGAGCCTCCATGATGACAGGGCAGAACTTTAAACCATAACTACTCTTCATTTCGAAAGAAAATGGAGGAAAATCGATTGTGTGTGTGGCTAGGTTGGGCGTGAGACGGGTTACGAATGCAGGGATGAAGAGGAAATAAAAAAACAACTGCAGGTTTAATTAATGTCGAGTAATTAATGACAGAAGAAAGCGTTAGCAAGAATACAAATGCACTCGACTTGTTCATTTTAATTTAAATCAGTTTAACGTTAAGCCGATAGTTGGAAGAGCAGTACACGTAATGAATAAAAAGTTGATTATTTTCCTATAACAGCATGTCCTGACATTTTATACCTCTTATACCACAATGATTGCAAATTTATATTTATTAAAGAAGAAAACATTATACTTTTTATCCATTTAAGGTTATATTTAATGTCCCTTTTCCTTTTTTCTCTCTTTTGAAGCTAATAAGACACAAAAACGCAGCTTGTCAGGTTAACAACAAACCGCAGAAAAATGTAAACTCCTCTGTCCTGAAGATGTCAGAAAACGTAAAGCTGACACTGGAGACTCCTTCCGTAAATGTTAACCAAACGTCTCCTTACTTAAAACCTCACTCCATCAATGATTAGACACGTTTATCTTGAGTATCGTCCGTACAAGTCCTTGTGCGCGTTACTACAGAAACGATAAAGTATTCAAATGAGGACGTTAATAATAAACCTGCGATTAGCAGCAGAAAATTAATCAACGCGTTCTGACCAGTCTGAGGTGCACGTGAAATTCAACGTGAACAGAATGATAAATGAACGCAAAATCACGGAGAATCCATGATTAGCTGAGTCGACTTACCGTGGCGCTAATGAGGAGGAACTGCAGTCTTCACTGTGAACTGATTTAGGAAATTCTCATCTGACGAATTAAAGAGTCACAGTTGAGTGCGCTCTCGTATCATAAAGATTTAATGAACTATTCGGAGAAAGTGTGAGGTAATATTTCATTCACTCTGAACTGAACACAAATCCCAGAAGACACAGTTAGGGTTGTTCAAAGTTGTGTTCAGTGTTTTAACGCAGTGTTTTGGTCATCCTGAGGCTGGCTTGAAGTTCCTGTGGAAGAAAATTGTATTCCCCAAGCTAAATTGCCCAGGAACAACAGTGTGTGTCCACTTTAGCCATTGTGCCCCTGTAGGAGACATACGATAGCACTCAGACACACGGCTTATTGGATTTTATCTGCTGCTGTTTTGATTTTCCTCATACGGCCACCTGGGGACCCGCATCCCATTTCAGTTATCTCCTCATTATTTATAAAGGAAACCACCAGAGAGCAAGAGACATAGATTAGACTTTACTTATTTTTTTACTCTGTGTAAAAGTCTGGATATGGAAAAAGTAGCAACAACAACAACAACAACAAACAAACAAACAAACAGAACGTGCATTAAAAGCTCATCTTTTCATTACATATGATCAACTCATATATTGATTTTTCTACAAATATTCCACACAATATACAACAAAAAACTTGCTTTAACCAGGTTAAGCTTTTAAAGCTTCTAAATCTTCCAGGAGAGAACCACCTTTATTCTCATTCCTGCTTGAGCAACAACAGCAACAGAAAAAACAGCAGACCGAGCACTATGGGATGAATGAAAGCTCTCCTTAAGACACATGCTGACCAGCAAGACCTCGAAAAACCCCGCAAAACCCTGCGAGCTGTCCTAAATAACACCAACCTCGATCTTGCAGGGCGTAATAAATTCACTCCTCTGAAATACACAAGATACATCCGAAATGGAAAGGGTAATTCTTCCTGTAGTCTCCCGAACGGGAGGTCAGAGAGGGACGTACATGCCAAGCGCAGGCCTTTTGAAATATTTACTGGACTATTTCGAATCTACAGGTAAAGTACAAACGTCTAAGACTGAAATATTCAGCTACGTTTCATTTATTTTTGATCACGGTTACAGAGAATAATAATAATAATAATAATAATAATGAAATAACTGAAAGCCAATTACAAGTCAGTATGTCCTAATTTTAAATAATTCCATTTCCTTTCTGATGTAGCTCTACACTTCAGGAGCTGAATGTTTAGCTGCAGTGTCTGAGACAGTGGAGACATATGAGCGTCCCTGACCCTGTTTATCAGCTTTCTTCAGCTTTACATGAACAGCGTGATAACGATCTGCAAATTATATTCCGCGAGCGAAAAATCACCTCAGCAGCTCAACATCCAACCTGCAGAAACATGTACAGGTCAGACATTAGCTAGCTGAGTGACTCGCTAGACTAGCTAGCCAGATCTTTTAATGGTTAATGGTGTGAAAGCTCTGTATTAAACTTAAGATGTCACTTGGATGTTGAATAAGTCCTGCTCCAGCCTATAGACAGTTTTCAACATCATGTTTCCCATGACTCATACGGGTTACGAATGCAGGGATGAAGAGGAAATGAAAAACAACTGCAGGTTTAATTAACGCTGAGTAATTAATGGCAGAAGAAAGCGTTAGCAAGAATACAAACGCACTCGACTTGTTCATTTTAATTTAAATCAATTTATCGTTAAGCGAAGATTACAAAGACAACAGGAAGCTCTATAAACACGAAACTGCAAGACTCAATAACCATCTCCGGTAGTTGGAAGAGCAGTACACGTAATGAATAAAACACACAGTGTGATGCTGTTTTAAGCAAATAATCACCAACGAGGCTGTGTGATGAAGCAGAGTTACTGTTACAGCAGATGACTTATTTACTCTTAATTGTCTTGATACCTTTAGTCAAGTGAACGATTCCTACAGTAGCAGTACTTTTACTCAACTCAGTGTGTTTCTACTCTTTCCACTACTGCGACAGACTGAAAGCTGAGCAGATGATAATGCTAAGCATGCAGAGGATCTCTGTGACTCGAGATCGTGTGTTAGTCATTAAGACATGACTCCATTACACAACGTACTGTTTGAATGAACTACGTCTGTACATACAGAGACAGAAGGAAAGAAACGTGTCTCGTTTCCACTCGAAGCGCATGTTCTCTGCATCATCATCCCCAATCAGAATTACTTGCACACGTCTGATTCCTGTGTGCACCCAGCGAGACACTGTTATTTATTTCCTTTCCATCAGAAACCTCAGAGCACTCCATCACACCTGACGACATTTCATTTTTTTAAAGACAGAATCTCACCAGGTGCTGAATGACATGGATAAATAGGCCGAGTTTGCTCCAATGGATTATTTTTTACACCTCTATAAATCTTCTGTTGGACTTACGGGCAGGAAATATCTTTCATGTCCAACCTTTCATGCGTATCTGAACCGTCCCGACTTCAGCTGTTTCATTTTGCCCGAACGGTTTGAACGATTCAGAGTTAGAATCAGCATCAGATACATCTTCACCCAAAGGTTAGCTTTCTGACAGATCTCATGTTGCTGTTCTTCTACGGCTAACTCAGCGTGTCCTGCTACAGAAACGCCCCAGCATAGTTAGTCCCTCCCCCCATCCTTATATGGTCAGTGTTTGGTGTTCTTGGCACCATGATGTGGAGGGTGTTTATTAGTCACGCTTGTTTCTCGTCGTTCTTGCGTGTTTGAGGTAAGCTGTTTAACTTCAGATGTCACCTCACACTGGAAAAAAAGATGTTTGACTTCTTCTACTTGCCGTATTTAGTCTTGTAGTGCGTGTATCAGTGCCCCTCCTCCAGATATCAAACACACAAATAAATGTTTTTATTCTCGAAACATGAAACGAAAAAGGGATGATTATTTTTAGTTTTATTGTATTTTGAAATTGTTGCTGGAACCTTGGTTCTCCCCGAACTGAAATAAGAGCCAGCGTCTCTTCTCTACTCCAGCGCCTCCTCCTTATTGTTCCTTCTTGATCACATGACCATGTGACACAAACGTCTGGGTTGGTAGAAAACACAACCCGCTAGAAACTCATTCCTCTTGTGGTCATTCTTTTGCTGCCCAGATGCAAGACGTGAGGAGACGTGTAGAAAATTTATTACAGACGTCCTGCTGAGAAACTGATCCGATCCGAATAGAGCTATAAAGCAAGAAAATAGGTATTTAACTTATAAATAATATAGTAGCTTGTAGAAATATAGGAATAACAGTTAGAGAAAGCTGAAGGGCAATTTGCTGTCTCATTCTACTGACAAATATAAACAATTTTGCAAAAATGAGCCGCACTATTTAAATGCAAACGCGACATGGTACTGAATTCAAGTTACAATTTTAAACACCAGGACTACAAATAGGAAAGTTTGGAGAAATCTTCAGTTAAATACACTCTAAGTACATCTCGGTATTTTCATAGAACTGTGTAGAAGAGGATAGAAATTCCTCAGACATTGAAGAAAAGCACTAAAACATTGCTCGTGTATGTGCGAGACAGGACTCAGGACATTTCCCATCCCTGCCACAAGAGGGCACCCTCACTGGACCTGTAGCGTGACCTCTGACATCACATAGACTTCCGGGTTACATCTAGGTTTATAGACCGGTCATGGGCGTTCATTCGTTTTGTGTATTGTGTAAGTTCTGAGACGCTGTTCTAGTGTTGTCTTTGTGTCCCTTGACCCATGCTCTGTTTTCTGGTTCTGTCATTTGGAGTATTTGTCATTTGGAGTATTTGTCATTTGGAGTATTTGTCATTTGGAGTATTTGTCATTTGGAGTATCCTTAGGCCTGGACTCTGCTTTATGGTAAAATATCCACTGCCTGTTACACTGACACTGAGTTTGCATTGATCCTTATTAAACCTCATGCTCTTGGGTCCTCACTCTGCCTCGGAGTCTCCAGTGTTCCAGTGTCTCTGTGTTTTAAGTGAAATAATAACTTACTTTCATTTGGCATTTGCTAAAGGCCATAATGTCAACTGTGAAGTTGCACAGAACAATTGACTTTCAGTCTCTTAAGTAGTAAATGGCAAATAGTATATTCTTTCCTGTCCTTTCAATCGGGTAACACTCAGAGGATGACCTAATGTTCCTGTAAAAGTGTAAAACATAATTTATTTTTCTAGAATTCTAAGACTATGTGTACTATAAGCTCATTTTTATTGTATAACCATGGAGATTTGTAAATAGAATAATGTTGTAACATGCAGTAAGTGAAAGCAGGACGCAAGGACGTACCGTGTCAGAAAACACAAACAAGCAAATTCGTCTTAAGCAAAATTCAATATCAGCGAGTCTGAAAACAGAAAAATCAAGGCTCAGAAATGCACAGAACAAACGACAAGACTTCGCGATGACACTAAAACACAACACATGAATAGACAAACTAATCAAGGACGTAGAACAGGTGAGCACCATCAGTAACGGACCAATGACAGGTCAGGGGCGGAGCCAGGACCAACGCAAAGCCAAAATATAAACTAAAGCACGACAAGCAATAACTAAATGATAAGAAAGAAAACTTGTCTTAAATGTGTAACAAAGTTTATCTGGAATGACACAAAACTAAAACTAAAAAAAAAAAAACACACAATATTTTATCCAGGACTCTGATATTAAAATCAGTTTAATAACCGCTATCAGCTCTTTTACAAGCAGCTCTTCATTCTCTCAAGAGTTTTTCACACAAGAAGTCAAAATCACTCTGTTATTCATTTTCTCTGTTATTCGAGAGAGAGGCTCGACCCTGTGCAACCATTGTGTGTATAAAAAAACATAAACAGAAGTAGAAAATTAGATTTAATTTCTCCACATTTTCTTAATAATCTGATTACTGGGCATCTTTGTATGATTTATTACCTGAAATCCGGTAATGGCTTTAATTTAGTACACATCTTGGACGTCTGTATCTTTGTGACAGACTTGTTTTTCATTTTTGTGTTTTTTATGTGTAAGGACAAGGTATTATTTGACTTGGTATTGTGAGCATTAAATACAATGTTAGAAAGTGTACCATTATGGCAATTTTGTTGCAGAGGAGCAATTGCGAGAGGACAAAAACCTGGCGCGCGACTGAAAATGTACTGAAAATGTCACCAAAATCCCAAGAGTTTCTAGGAAAATGTCTCTCAGACAGCTTGTTTAGATGATGAAGCATTTCCGTTATGACTCACGCCTCCATTAGAGTCGAACAGTGAGTGGGAGCGCTAATAGGGCTGGAGGCAAACGGAGCTATACATTAGCGCTAAGCGAGCGTCACTCGTGACAGGGAAGGATAGAGCCTAGTGTTCACTTCAGAGAAGTGAGTGCTACTTGACTAGGAGTGAAAGAAAAGCACGTGGCAGCTATTAATCTGATGCTCAGCATAATGAATAGCTCAGAAGCACTGCAGATCGTTACACAGTAGGTCAAGTGGGACACATGAGAACAACCGAGAGAGAATGCGTTACATTCCTGTATTTATTTATTTATTTAATATGATCTACCTGAAAGATCTATTTCAATCATTTAAGGCTCAGTGCAGACTCGAACAGGAAGACTAATTGTTGTGGGTGTAAACATTGACCGCCTCGAGTCATCTGATTGGCCAAAAGTAATTTAGTGATGGAGGATAAATGGATTTATTAAAGTCTGTTAACACAAAACTTTATTTTTTATTACTAGGAATTACTTGCAGAAAAAATAATCGTTACTTTCCACTGACACCTCGTTTCTCTTAGTTCTCTCTCCGGAACAGACTTCTGGCTTTTTGTCAGTAAAGTAGGTGTGGCCTCTGTACCTGCTGGTTTGCGTGAAGAAGGCGTGGCCTGATATAGTCCCAATAAGAGAGCTGTAGCCTTTGTGCTGGTTGGTCTTAGTGAAGGAGGTGTGGCCTCTGTGCCTGTCAGTCACAGTGAAGGAGGTGTGGCCTTTGTGGCTGTCAGTCACAGTGAAGGAGGTGTGGCCTCTGTATCTGTCAGTCACAGTGAAGGAGGCGTGGCCTCTGTATCTGTCAGTCACAGTGAAGGAGGTGTGGCCTCTTTATCTGTCAGTCACAGTGAAGGAGGTGTGGCCTTTGTGCCTGTCAGTCACAGTGAAGGAGGTGTGGCCTCTTTATCTGTCAGTCACAGTGAAGGAGGCGTGGCCTCTGTATCTGTCAGTCACAGTGAAGGAGGCGTGGCCTCTTTATCTGTCAGTCACAGTGAAGGAGGTGTGGCCTCTGTATATGTCAGTCACAGTGAAGGAGGCGTGGCCTCTGTATCTGTCAGTCACAGTGAAGGAGGTGTGACTTCTGTATCTGTCAGTCTCAGTGAAGGAGGTGTGGCTTCTGTATCTGTCAGTCACAGTGAAGGAGGTGTGGCCTCTGTGGCTGTCAGTCTCACTAAAGGGGGTGTGGCCTCAATCAGACCCAAATAAAAGAGGTGTGGCATTTGTGCAGGTCATTCCCACTGAAGGAGGTGTGGCCTGTGAAGGCGAAATGATTATACACGATTCTTCTTCCATCTCCACCTCCATGTTTAAAAGTTTCTTCTGAAAGCAGAAAGCAGGAGTGAGGAAATGGAGGAAATGGAGAGGAACGTGTCGAGAGGCTCGGAGCGTATGATGAATGTTAACTGTGTTGAATTGACCTGAACATCCTTGAATCTCATTCACAACTACAATGAGTATTGATGGCACCTGAATCACACGGCCCATATGACTAACACATCGAATTACACCAGCCGCATCTCCCGTAATGAACGAAGGTGTTACACACCACTAACACCATATGAAGCATTGAAATGGTACGTTTGTGAATCAACTCACCACTCGCAGATATTAAGCTCCCATATGTGCAGTGCATTGTGGGTAACACACACATATGGCCTCACAATCACCGAGAACAGTGATTGAGGAAAAAACTTTTGTTAAAATGGAATCCTAACTGGACATGAAGCTTCTTTTGGGACAGAGAAAGTATTTTATTTCGTTGTTTTTTTCTCACCTTATTGCCAGTTTCGTCACGCAGTGTATGCTAACGCCTTCCTTCCTTTCTCCCTCACAGGGTGAAGCTCAAAGACGGCGTGACATTCTTGGGGGCGCGACCCTGCAACCCCATGCTGTGGATGATCAGTCAGGACGCCAGGGTCGAAGGTCACCGGGTCGTCACCCTGCACTGTCGGAAGAAAGAGTCTAGCTACGCTCAGAGGTCAGTCGTCTCACGTCACAGACGGAAATCTCATCTCGGAGTTTCCCTCTCAGCTCAGAAGGTTAATCTGGGAGTTAAATTATGGTCGTGTTATGAAATGCCACTTAGAAGACATTTGTTTTAACCTTTGTGTAAAAGTGGAATTATACTGAAATCGTTTTTGCGATCTCAGAGGCTGTGAAGGTTGGAAGGTGTTACTGTGAATTAACCGGGGCTTGTAAATCTGAACCAAAACGGCCATATTAGTGTCATCTTTTATTTCCACTTAAATTATTATGATACCTGAGCTAGAAAAGAGTTTTGGAGCTTTATTTCCATCAATACTGCTCACATGGATTATTTTTTTTTTTTTTTGCTGGAAAAATCTATAATGCTAGACTCAGGCGATGAAGTGAACGCAGCATCACGAGGTAAAACTTCACCCTCCCCAACACCTCTGACCAGGCTTTCATTCACAAATGAGATTCAGCAGAGGAAAAAAACACGGCTTGGCTTTTTTCCAGACTGAGCAAAAGTCCAACAGAGGTCACGAATCCTAGCCTGCTCAAATGAAAGCAGCGAGTTAAAATTCTCCTGCTTTTCTGCTACCTTGCTTCGTTTGCCCTTTTCCGCCTGTTGTAGGTCAGAAACTCTGTATTTCATTGCCACGGTCTGAAATGTGATTGAGTTGAAAGAAGTCTTGATCCATGCTAATGTTGACTTCATGTCAAGTGGAGTCTATTCGGTTCGCTTGTAAAAATTTATATAAAAGATCCAGAAACTTCTGACGCTTGCAAACAAGATTTGGAAATAAAGATTTTTTTCTTTTTACAGACAGGGAATGTTTTTATTCTCTTTGAGGCGTGTGATTACACCGATCCAGCTGGTTTCTCTGCGTGATATCTGCTGGTAAAAATATGATGATGGACAAGTTAAATGAGCTTTGGCAGCCTTCGTAATCTGTTCGCCTGTGCAATTTGGTGTTGTGAAGAACCCTGTGATCCTGTGATTCTTTTTTTATGATGAAAGCTGTTTGGTGATCATTCCTGGTGGAGGGAAGAAATTTAAAAAATGGAAGTTATGAAGACAGATATATCAGCGAGCTCACAGGGTTAAATGTTCTGATGAGGTTCAAAAGTGGTTACGAATGTAATATTATAACATACAGCGAGCTAATTAGCTAGTGAAGTGCGCTGATAGAGAGTAAGCAAACAAAACGTCTTCTAGCGAAACATCTAACGTAGCACATTTCAAAAAGGTAGCAAGAAGTGTTTTGGCTATGAGCTGTAGTGTTCTCATCACGTCGCACGTAAAAGATATTATTCAGCTTTGACTAGCGTCTTTATTTTCTCTCGACGTGTTTCACTGTGAAGTGATAGCATGTATTAAACAAGAGACTTTTTTTTAGACGTTTTTCCCAGTGTTTCCATCATCCGCCGAGTAAAAACCATTCTATCGACAGCTAAATTAAAAACGTTTGTTTAAAAACGTCAACAAGATGTAGAGGTTTATTTGCTTTTTCTGCTTTGATTGAACCTAATTGTCATGAAATCTGCTGGTCCTGGGCTCCCAGGCTACTGATTTGTCCACCACTGATACGATTACAGCACATCCCTTTCTCTTTATGCAAAAAAACGACATCAGCAAGTGAAAACGTCTTGAATATAGTCGAACTGCTCTGAGTGTTTCCTGCCGTAAGATTACAATAAACCAGATCTAAGATTATTAAACCTGTTTCTAGACATTTTACTCATAACCTTGTTCTATTGGCAGATATTTTTGCTAAGCCTTCATTTCTAGAAGGAAGAAAAAACGGTCTGGCAGTAGAATAAGAAATGTAACATTAAGATGAAATAGGTTTAATAATCTTACGTTAGGCTACAGTAGATAAATCTGACTACATACGAGATATTTTCACTTGCTAAGATTTTCGTTTTTTTTTTTTTTTAATGTCATTCAGTCGAATAGATGAAAGGAAATTGAGATTGAATATAAAGAGAACTGCTCATCACATGTCTCCTGTTCTACTGAATGTCATTTGGAAGACGTCTGATTTCACTGAACTTGTTTTGGTTTCTTGGTAAAATCTTTTTTGTTGATCAGAATTTCTTAGCAACGATCCGGCGTGGGGTCAAATCGCCCGGATATTTCATATTATACATGTTTCATTAAATCAGCAACGGATATTTTCTAAAAAAAAAAAAAATGTTCTGTGTAATACATCGCAAATGATAATAAGTTTTATTAAGTTTCCTGACCACTAAACGTCTGCTGTCCTATTTTGAAGAAGATGAAATTTCCATTGCACTTATGCTTTGAAATAGCTTTGGCCACTTCCTATCAGTGTTTACTAGCTGCAGTTAATCTCTTACATAAGGCACCGCTCTCTCTCTCTCTCTCTCTCTCTCTCTCTCTCTCTCTCTCTCTCTCTCGCTCTGCAGTAATTAAGTGCAGAGCTGTGCTCTTTGTGTTCCATCGTGCTCTTAATCGCACATTTGCACGGGTCAGGAAGTAGCGTTAATGAACTGGGCTCGGCTCTGACAGGTGTAATTTTACGCATTAGGAGCAGATTGTCGGAGCTCGCTAAACTGGAAAGATTAAGTCCGGCGCCATAAGGCGGCTCAGCTTACAAGAGCAGATATGTACACAAGTAAACATCTCGCTGAGCAGCATATGCGCGCCTATTCACCAGGAAAAAGCCTCGTCTGGACTCCTGCCTTATTAAATTTCACCCAACTGCTTATATTTTATTAGAGAAAAAAAACATGGCTGGAGGTTCGGATTTTTAAAAAGAACAACTTTTTGACATTTTGATCAGATCTTGGAAACTCACACCATTAATTAATGTGAGAAAATGTTTTAATAAGGGTTTTTTTTTACACCGCTTTTACTCAGCGTAGCAATATCGTAAATACGGAGTGTAATTAAACGTGCTTAATAAACACATACTGTACACACTAACACAGGAAGAGCCCCTCGTTCTCATCTGCGCTGCTGAACGCTGGTACGATTACGCTCGCTAACCCAAATCAGCGTCTTATCATAGAGCGTAATCCACCGCAGTGTGTCGCAACCAGGGAAATAATATAAACAAACCTAGCGTTCAAAGGCATCACTGCTAATTTGGCACGTTTTCTGACACATCTGTGTTAGGCAATTATAGCACGTAAAGCACACGTGTCTGATTTTCCAATCTACAGAAGACCCTTTGCTGCTTGATGATTGTAAGAAAGGGTTTTTTTCCTGTGAAGTGACTCCCACACACACTGCAGCAGGTCAGGATTGGAAAAACAAGCACACAAAGAAAGCAGGAGATTAGCAACACCGGTAATTTTTAGCGTCTCACAGCTGTTTCTGAATATGGAGAAGATGAAAAGATGTTCCAAACAAAATCACAAACGAAGTGACATGAAAGAAAAATACTCAGATTGCGCACTTACAGTCTACTCTATACTCTATACTCTACACGTGCTTGACTTCCTACTACAGCACGTCACTTAGCCATTCCAGAACAACCTCCACAGGAACAAGCCGCAGTTTTAAAGCCAAAAAACATTTCTAACTCTCTAGCTGCCAATTTTTATTTGTTTGTAGAGTTATTTCTGCTCCACATGTTCAAGACATTTTATTCCTACCTCATCTCACACTTACTAATTTGTAACATTTGCACGATTTAATTTGTAGAAGATACGAAGGTTCAGGTTAAGGTTAAGGTTCAGGTTCAGGTTCAGGTTATGGACAGCGTTAGCATTCATTCAGCACTTTTTTCTCCCACTTCATTCATATGAAATCAAACACGCATCCACATTGGCCTCTTTGCTTGTTCAACTTTATACAGCTTGGTATAATGGTATAATGGTTAAATGTTTTTTTAAGGAATTTCAAACGGCTTCTTCTTCCTCACGCTCCTCCACTGGAGTAGGTTTCCACTTTCTTTTTATCACTTTTCTCTTTCTGTAATATCGTTCTGCTCTTCCTGCTTTACTTTACTCTGATAGCCCTGAGGCTTTAACAGATAAAGTAACTCACACACACAATCATCATCTAAAAATGGAAAAACCACAGAAATTTAGTCACGACGCAGAAGAAGGTGGATGTAAACATGAGCTTTTAAGTGTGAGCTTAATTTAAAAAAAAATCCAAATCAGCAGACAGAATTGAAGTCGGTCGATCGGGCGAACGGAGCAATGAAGGAGAGTCAGGATAAAAAAAAGGAAAGAAGCAACTGGATAATGCAAGGAAAGTTTTTTTTTTTTTTTGAGAATTTTTCAGCAGAATAATAGCAAAACCTCAGAAAGAAGTGAGGAGAGTGAACTGGTTTATACACACGGAGTAGATGGAGAGTGAAACAGGAAACGGATGCAGTCAGTAATCAGATGAGTGAGATCAGTAGCGTTTCTGAGACGGATTTGAAGGTGTGAGTCGTGGTGGCTCCTGGATCGGCGGTGGATTCGGATTCACACTTTTTCTAAAGCTGGTAATTAACTGATGAGTTAAAACCAGGATTCTTTCACCAGGAAAATCCAAGTATCCCTTTCTGCAGAATGAAAAGTCCCCACCTGATCTAGCCCCTCCTATCTGGGTGGAGTCAAGCCAAAAGAGCAATTGGGTGGAGACAACTCTGTGTGTTAAGTGTGTTGTTGTAACTTTTAAGTGTGTTGTGTCATGTTAAGGTTAAGGTTTAGGAGTTCGGCTTGTGGGAGGAGTCGGATCAGATCTAGCTCCACCCCGTGGACTTTTGGTTCTCAGAAACCAAACGTCCACCTCAGTAACAGACTGGACTGGAGGACCACCAGTGAGGCGATCTACAAGAAGGGTATGAGCAGACTCTACTTCCTGAAGAAACTCAGATCCTTCAGTGTATGGACCAAATTGCTGGGGTCCTTCCACCAGTCTGTGGTTGCGAGTACAGTGTTCTTTGCTGCACTCAGTTGGAGGAGCAGCATCAGAGCTGGCGATGCATTGGACACCCTGGAGGTGGTGGAAAGGTGGATGGTGGACAATATCGAGAGGATCATGGACAATAGCAAACACCCCTCCCTTCCACACTGGCCAAACAGCCGAGCTTCTTCTCCAGTAGATTACAGCAGCTTCGCTGTGACAAAGAAAGGTACAAGAAGTCATTTTTACCGACTGCTATCTGACTCTACAGTGAGACAGCAACGAGGTTAGCGAGCTGTGTGGACACTCGAGACGATGGACATGTCTACTGATTTTTCATACCCAACTACTACACCCCGTATTGCACAACAGTTTTTACATAGAGTCACTGCACATTCTTATACACACACACACACACACACACAGACAGCCACTTTACTTATGACTACTGTACATTTTTATACACACACTACCACAACTGCTCATCACACATGTGTAATGTATAGTTTTAAGCCTGCCAGCCTGTAATCTATTTCATACAGTTAATCTGTACAGGAATCTCCATCTGTAAATAACTTGGAGAGCTTTTTATATGTTTATTTTTATGCCCTTTTATTTGTGGTATATTGTGAATTTATTGTGCATTTTTAAAGTCTTGGGAACTGTTAAGTCATAGTCCTCCCTGTTGCTCTTGTTTTGTGGCTGTTGTGACACCAAATTTCTCCTTGGGGATCAATAATGTTCTCTCTCTCCCTCTTTCTCTCTCTCTCTCTCTCTCTATATATATATAGCTGTATATACATACATAGTTATTTAAGCTAGCTAATTCATGAAAATGTTCTCGACTCTGGCGCTTCAGTGATGAAGTCTAGAGGCATGGACTGCAGCCGATTTTGCCTATTTAGCTCACTAAAGGTGTACAGAAGGCTTGATAATACCACCCTAGAGAGAAGGAAAGGTTCAGTTCAGTTCAGAATTTCCAAGATTTTACATGAAGATTATTTGAGTATGAGCTGTTTTGTGTCGGCCATTTTTTCATCACAGTGTTTGTAGAAAAGCAGATTTCTCTGTCATTTTGTATGCAGATCAGGTTGTATACAGATCTCTGTGTTTGTTACAGATCAGGTTTTATACAGATCTCCGTGTTTGTTACAGATCAGGTTGTACACAGATCAGGTTGTATACAGATCTCTGTGTTTGTTACAGATCAGTTTGTACACAGATCAGGTTGTATTCAGATCTCTGTGTTTGTTACAGATCAGGTTGTATTCAGATCTCTGTGTTTGTTACAGATCAGGTTGTATTCAGATCTCCGTGTTTGTTACAGATCAGTTTGTACACAGATCAGGTTGTATTCAGATCTCCGTGTTTGCTACAGATCAGGTTGTATTCAGATCACCGTGTTTGTTACAGATCAGGTTGTTACAGATCTCCGTGTTTGTGACAGATCAGTTTGTTACAGATCAGTTTGTACACAGATCGGGTTGTCTACAGATCTCTGTGTTTGTGACAGATCAGGTTGGGACAGATCAGGTTGTATACAGATCACCGTGTTTGTTAGTGATGTACAGAATGATGATGCAGGCTTTGACTGTGGTGCAGTAAAGCCAATCAGAGGGCCCGTTATTAAGAAGTGTAAAAAGGCAGATGGTTTTTATTCCCTCTCATTGGAGAAAAATAGTGAATTTCACAATAGTGAAGAACACACATGAGTCAGGACCGTAATATCTGACTGAAGGAGTTAATTACCATTCGATTTAACACATCTGCAAACGCAACATGGTGTGATATGAAGCTGCTGAAGTCCTCCATGTTCTCTGTGACATGAAAAACGAAGCTTACTCTGAGTGATGTCGCATGACACAGTGACTTTCCGGCAAACTGCAGATCACAAATCCGGTCAAAGCTTCACAGATTATCAGTGAAAACAGATGCTTTTTTAATATTCTGTCTGCAAGGTTTGTATTTTTACTCATGTGCTGTTCAATATTCAAAGAAGTTGACTGTATTATACACACACAGCAGACCTTTCACCCAATCATACGTCTGATGAATCCGATCATTCAGCAATAGAACTGAGAGTTCTACACCAGAAATGGGCGTAGGTGTCTAAAGATTACAACCCGAAGTTCTTTACTGCACTCTTTATCGACTCGTTTCTCTCAGGAGACTGATAGAAAGCTGCAGTCGTGATCAGATGAAGCTCTTGGACATGTGACGCACTCTGAGAGACAGAGATCAGCACTAAATAAAGCATGTGTGATTTAATCCGCGTCCATGGGGACGACACACGCTCTAATCTGTCCAGCTGGCTGAGACTCTCTCTATCTATCATCTGAGGTTTCTCTCTCTCTCTCTCTCTCTCTCTCTCTTTCTTATGTTGCTTTCTTCATTATTTTATTTTATTTACTGTTCTCTTTTCCCTTCTGTCTCTCACAACACTGCCACACTTGATTCTCTTCCTTCCAGATTCTCGTTTTTGTTCTCTCTCTCTCTCTCTCTCTCTCTCTCTCTCTGTCTGTCTTTTCTTATGTCACTTTCTTCATCTTTACCTTATTTACTGTTTTCTTTTTCCTTCTGTCTCTCACAACATTGCCACACTTGATTCTCTTCCTTACGGATAGTTTTCTCTCCCCCTCTCTCTCTCTCTCTCTCTCTCTCTCTCTCTCCCTCTCTCTCGCTGTCTGTCTCGCTGATGGACGGATGAGGTTGTGAAGCATGGATGGATGCACGTTGCACCAACAGCTCTCAGCTCCTTGCATTTATCACGCGTTCTCTCCGTCATTTCTCAGCGGGGGAAATTTGATTAGGCGTGCTATTACCTGTGGCAGTGAGTCGCACCTACAGAGTTACAGATGAGTACGGGCCAGCGTGAGAGAGAGAGAAGGAACGAGGGAGGGAGATTAACTCGGTACAGGAAAAGGAGGATGTGTGAGACGGAAAAATATAGAGAGGCACCATCGGGAAAACACTAAGGGTTTCTCTCTCTCTCTCTCTCTCTCTCTCTCTGCATTTTACACACACACACACACACACACACACACACACACTGATATGTGAAATTGAAGTCAATAAGTCATGCTGTGGAAGGCTCCAGAAAAGCTGCACTGCTACACATTAAGCATACCACATCCTCTTTAAACCTCTTTTATTACATTCAGGTTCATTCTTTCACTCTCACACTGAGGCGTCTGTTATCACGATAACGTGGCTTTGTCATGAACTCAGAACTCACTTATTCCCTCCACAGGTCGCTCCCTCCATCCTGCTCATTCCCTTAATGACACACAAACACTGAGTGGTGCACTGATATTACTGTGAAGATCCACATGCTGCTCAGAGGAAGATGAGAACGTGGCCAACGTCTTTCTTTTGGCAGATGACTTGCAAAAAATGATAGAAGTGAAAATATCTTCAACATGGCCAAATCATTATTATAAATCAAATCTTATATTATTCACATGGTTCTCAGCCTGATTTGCTTTTCTTTCTGGAAATAAAATGAAAAAAAATGATCTGCCAATAGAACAGAGTATTTCAAGCTTAAAATTAGTAGAAATACGTTTAAAAATCTTACATTTGGTTTACGGTAATCTTAAAATAAAAAAAAATCCTTGATAATAATGCTAATAATGCTAATTGCTAATGATGATAACTGACTGTTTTCACTTGCTAAGGTGTTTTTTTGTAGTTTAATAAGTGTTTTCATCAGTGAGATTAACACAAGTCCCATTCAAAGTCTCATCTTCATGGCATGCTTCTCAGCTTCTAGAGTTTTCTTATAACGTGTTTCCTTACAGGACGACGTGAAGAAGAAGTGGACAGTGTTGCTGTTTCACAGCTCCAGGGTTCGGGGCTTAATAGCTGGACGATGAAACTACTAGAGTTGAGGAATGCAGTATATCCTGAGATCTCACTGACGGCATAATAAGCATGATGTGGGGCAAAAACTATCTCACACACACACACACACACATTAAGGCAGATAGGGGGCTGCATTTTTGATTTCAATTTTTTTCCAAGAGTTTCAAGTCCGTAACGCTCGACTAGCTTTATACCAAACACACATCACTAAACTTACGCTTCTGTTATTTTTACTGGACAGTGTGTGTTTGCTCTGTCTATTTTCAGTTTCTCCTCCAAAGATATTTTTTAGGAAATACCTCATTCACATTCATCACACCCGTGGCTGTATTTCACGTGCGCCTCCTCACTCACTGCTGATGACGTGTTATGGATGTGTGTGAAAAGCACAAAACTCCAAAGCAGGATGTGGATTTCGGATTTGAAAGTTTTCCATGAGGTTGCTGTGGTTGGCACCATACAGATACCCTGAAGATGATTTTGGATGATCTGACTTGGACAGCTTAACGATTGCATTTACTGAAAAGTATGCTCAAGTCTCATTTATTACACAGTGGATAACTTCACCTGGATATTACAGGCTTAAAGCTACTGAAATCAAAAAAAGACCCTGAGTTTATGCTGAGGATCTTTCCAGCACAGTTCTCTGTATAATCGCACTATCCGCTGTCCCACATGAGGACGATCACTTTTGAGTCTGGTTCCTCTCAAGGTTTCTTCCTCATGTCTTCTCGGGGAGTTTTTCCTTTCCACCGTCACCTCTGGCTCGCTCATTCGGGAGAAATCTAAAACTAAATCTATATCCGGATTTCTGTAAAGCTGCTTTGTAATAATGTTGATTGTTTGAAGTGATTTATAAAAGAAATTGAATTGAATTGGATGCCAAAAAATGAAATGTGTCTTTTTTACTCATGCCTTTTTATCTTCGAAAGACCAGTTACACCAGCCACTGATTGTTCTTTTTTTTTCTGTTCAAATTCTAAACTTAAATAAAAGACCCTAAAGCTCCTCTGGTGAAGAAGAGATCTGTCTTCATCATTATGTCCAGGAGTCAGATGCTGCTGCTGCTGACTCCATGCCTATGGTTTGATCCAATCTCTGGGACTTTACTGGCCCCGGCGGCCATTTTAGCATGTTATAAAAGCCCAGAGTGACCTACTTCCTGTTAGTGCGCAGCTCTAAAAGCAGTCCTTCCTGTGCTGAACAAATGTTGTTTCACACAGCGGAGGTTTTTACACACCGGGTTGGATTCCAATATGGGCTCACGAGTGCTTGCTGTTACAAGGCCCGAGCAAGGTACTCTGGGTAATTGGAAATCCTGCAGGAGCCATTTAAATGAACTCCAATCTTCTATTACATACATACAGGAGCTTGTTATTTACTTCCTGCTGCATAAAATGTGACTCAGGAACCTTGGGAATTGGACGTGTAAGGTCTGGACAGGAGAACTTTCACAAAACAACAAACTTCAGCACCTTTACATAACACACGCACCTCTCACGTTACTTTAAAACTGCAGCACATTTAAAAAGGATGAAGTGTTATAGAGAAATTATACACTGGATGAGATTAGATATATATACACAAATCTGGACAGAGATGTAAAGACAAGCTTTTCATTTTACTGCTTCCGTTACACACATCAGATTGACGGAAACTTTGCCAGTGTTTGATTGGATAATGAATTGGAAATCTTAAAACCTAGAATGAAAACAGAGCAAATTAAACATCAGATCACAGCCTCAGCATTTCTAGGCTACTAAAAAAAACACAAGACAAGAAACACACCTGAAACACTGCCCTCATTTAACTGGCTGTTCATAAGGTATAAGAGAAATAACAGAAATCAAATTTTCCTTCCTTTACCAAGCGTTCTCTCCGCTGGTCTCTGAGTGAGCGAAACTACTGACGACTGCAGCTTATAGATTTACAGTGAAAAAGGAGTCTAAAGTGCACTTCAGCGAAACAGTTTGGGTTATTTAACACTGCCCGGAGACGCTGTGCTGGCTAAACTGTTTGTATCAAGGTCTAGGACGGCACAGATGCAGAAGATGGCGGGTCAGAGTGCTACAGCGCTCGGACAAATTAAATAAAAGAAGAATTGACTGTTTTTGTCCTTCAGCTCGGCCAGGACTATTAACGGGAAAGTCGCTTGTGTGTATCTGCGCTAATGCTCAAATAATTTCCCTCAGATTCCTCACAGTGTGCTTCTTCTGAGTTTATTATTCCTGAAAATCCTCAGTTAGCGCATTGTTAGCCACTAGCAGTGGTAGCTTGATGCTTTTTGTGTAGTCAGGGCTTCGCATTAGAAATACGAGACGTGTATAAAGTTTCCGCTCACTTTGTGAACTCGTTAATTCAGTTTGTCCTCATGACTCTTGCGTTGTTAATGGAACTTTTCTCCTTGACTGAGATCTGAGGTTTGCTCATTTGTGTCTTGCTGTGGTTCTCACAGTCACAATGATCGCAGGTAAACAAATGGTTAAGTGATTAACTATTGCACCAAGCAATGAAAGCTCCAGTCTCAGATTTTGGCAGCACAGTAACTGACTCCGCTAAAAATTGTTAGTTAACATCATATAGTAATGTATAGTGAGCTAGTTAGCGACATTATATGATCAAAAGTATGTGCACCCCTCCTGATGATTGAGTTCAGGCGTTCACCCGTTGCATGAAATCAGGCACATAGCCATGCGTTCTCCACAGACAGACACTGGCGGTAGAATGGGTCGTACTGAAGAGCTCAGCGAAGTTAAACGTGGCACTGTTACAGGATGCATGAAGTCAGTGTGTGAAATTTCTGCCCTGCTAGATCTGCCCCGGAAAACTGGAAGTGCCATTATTGTGAAATGGAAGCGTATAGGAGCATAATGCACCTAATATTTTCCTCTCCTAGCAAACACACTGCACGTTGTGTTTACATCACTGGCCAGCATTTAATCCTGTAAGGTGTTCTGTCTGGCTAGCAGCGTTATTTTCTCTCCCCGTGTTTAACTGTGACGTGACTGCGTGAGTGTGCAGGAGGGTTAATGACAGCTTTGTGCTGGACATTAGTTTAACCTGCAGCAATGTCAGTGAGTCTAACAGTGGAAAAAAGAAAGATGGGAAAGAAAGAAAGAAAGAAAGAAAGAAAGAAAGCAGCTAAATGTACGTTAGTTGTTAGTCTGAAAACCTTTACAGTACATGAAGTCAATTCTCCAGACAGTTTTTTTTTTTTCCACTTTGATTGAACATTAACCCTTTGCTATCACTTTGTATGAGCGTGAGATCTCACTGGAGTCTAGTTTAGAGTCAGATCAGCATCTTTTCAGAAGCTGCTGATGCTGGAGATGAGCACGGCATTAAAAGCTTCCAGACACTGCTGTAGACATCGCAACCTCCATCCATCATTAAGCTGAGATTGCACCATCATTAAGCTATAAGGAGCTTCTGTGCCACGCTGAACTCTGAGTTAATCAGCGATTTCAGCCTCCAGCTCGTCCCCACGAGAGCATTTTAACAACTGCTCCATCCTGAAATAGTGTACCATGACACCCAGATTTATTATTTTGCACATCACGCTCATTTATTTACTTTCATCGTTAACAGTGTAGGCTAAAAAAAGCACTGAAGCTGGAAGTGTAGTCTCTGTGTATCCTGTGCGTTGATGTTCGCTGTGGCTCTGTTCACACCTGCTATTAACATCCATCTCGAGTGATCCGATCCGAACCCAGCCGTTTCCACCTGACACTTTACACGCATCTCCAGTGACCACTTGTGATCGGAAATTGCTATCTCATGGACCTGTACAGGCTTTTTCAAACCTTTAAGATTGCGTGTGGCCTTCTAACGAAATAAACGTGAGACACCTCTGCTGTTTTTCTTGCTCACTCCAGTGTAAATCATGCCAATCTTTCGTTTTTCTATGTTGCTGCTTGTGAGATTAGCCGCTCGTTCATCGCTGTCCTGGACGCATCAAAGGCACTTCATGCATTCAAACTCCAAATGTTACGTGGTCACGTGCGTCCCAGACCCCCTCCGAAGGTGGCTTGAGTGATCGGATCACGACGCGTCTCCGAGACACGCCTGTACGTAGCGCTAGTTAGTTCCGAGTGTGAAAGTGCAGTTTTTAGCGCATTCTTTGCTACACAAATCCAACTGCAGAAAAATCCATCAGCGGCATCCTGAAACACTTCCTGTTTTAAGTACGGAAAAGATGACTAGCTGAATACTTTTCTGAATTACTGGTCAATTAGTAAAAATTAGTTGTCTTACTACTCTTTTTGTGACTTACTACAAACATTACGGACACGCAGTCTGGCCGTCTCGGTCGCCATGGTTACTGATTCGTCCATCGCTGAAGTTCTGCTTCCTGTTTGTGTTTCTTTTTCCATCTGCGTTTCAGCTGAATGGAGTTCAGCTGATCATACAGTAAATTCTGGACTAGAGAGAATTGTGTGTGTGCGCGCGTGTGTGTATGTGCGCGCGCGTGTGTGTGTGTGTGTGTGTGTGTGTTGTCCATACTACTAGTTTAGTGATCTTGACATCTAATTTGCCAGAACTCTCAACGCGCCCTCTATTCCATTTACAGCGTGAACTGTGTGTGTGTTTGTGTGTTTGCGTTTGTGTGTGTGTGTGTGTGTGTGTGTGTGTGTGTGTCCTATTAATCATAGGTGAAGTGAGAGAATTGACAATCACAATTACACACACAGGGCCTGCACACACACACACACACACACACACACACACACACACACACACACACGCATACACACACGCATACACACACATACACACGCATGCACCCACACACTGTTACGTTTCTTCACTTCTGATTATTTGATGAATGAAAGGCTGGAGTGACGATGTCCTGTGTGTGTGTGTGTGTGTGTGTGTGTGTGTGTGCGCGTGTGACATCTGCAAGGACAATTCTCCTCTCATCTATCTTTATGAAAGCTGCAGTTTATTTATATTAGTGGCTGTTAGTATGTTTATTTATATTTTGATGTATATGGCTGCTTGCATGTGCAACACACACACACACACACACACACACACACACTGATGTGTGTTTAATTGGTGCAGTTGTAATTTGCACTGAGCTCATTAGCTCAGAAAATGTGAGCTCATCAATGTGCTTAGAGGTTTCTCACCCACACACACACACACACACACACACACACAGATAGAGACAGTAATGTATTTATGTGTGAGGTATTTATGTGATTAAACATGTACTCATCACCCATACACCCGTGTGTGTGTGTGTGTGTGTTAGCCATCTGGTCTTACACTTATACAGCATTTAAAGTAAATTAAAGCAGCATATGTGTAAATTGATTATAAGACTACATTTTTTAAATGCTTTAGCAGCTCTACACAGCTGTTTGCAAAAGTTTTCACACCCTTACGACCAAATAAAGTAGAGCAGGAACATCTGCATTTCTGAGTGTGATATAAAATTATATAAGAACACCCATTTCCTGTTTATTCATTCATCTCCTCATCGGACTTCTTGCCATTTCCTGTCTGCATGTCCGAGCGTTAATTTCTCTGTTTGCTTTTTCTGTTATTTTGCTATTTTTTTCTTCACCTTCTGCATTAGGAGTTTTTTTTTGTCCTCTATAATGCTGGAATTCTGATCTGACTGATCTCGTGGTTATGAGTTGGATTGCTGATTTGGATTTGTCACTAAAGCTTGTGCTTACATCCTTCCTCTTCCTGACACACACAGAGCAGTTTAATATCTGATATAGAAGACATTATGATCTTTAAAGCACGGTTAGGATGACAGGTTTGAGGAAGGGATAAAGGAAAAGCAGCGTGCAGGTTTCTCTGTCCACTATAGTGGTTTTTTTATGTCCACATCTCTTCAGGTGAGTCTCTGAGTGTCGTCCATTTCCATATTCTTCTCCGGCAAGTGTTTTTTTTTTTTTTTTTTTTTTTTTTTTTCTGTCCTCCTGCTAATGAGCTATCCACCAGGAGTGATTAAGAAGCTGAAGAGCTCCAGCTGTGAGTTTACATTTACATTTACAGCATTTAGCAAACACTCTTATCCAGAGCGACTTCCAGAAGAGCTGTACAGTCTCCAGTGAAGAACATCCTCACAACAGCCCTGTGGAATTCAGTGAAAGAAAACCTTGAGTTGTGCCAAACCCCTGAGCTAAGCCTCTCCACACTTTTCCTTTTCTCCCTTTTCGTCATCGTTGTTTTAGGGATGATGAGATCCATTGATATAAAGCATCTCACCAAACAAGCAGAAAGCTTTAAGATGATGTAATTTCCATTCCAGCAGTGCAGTGAGTGTGTCAGTCCTCATACTCTTCTTTTCATCTTCAGTTTAATGTCGAACAGCCCTGACACCACGTCTTTACATCATGCCATACACACTTTACAGAGTGTAATCTCTCTATGCAGTCCAACTGAACACCCCATTCCACAGGAAATTTGGTCGGCCATTTTGCTTCTGGTTGCAGAAGACTTTTTACTTTTATTCGTTGTTGGAGGTTTTATTCTGAGTGTGAAATGAGCTTTAACTCAACAGGCAGAGTTGCTCAGTTACGCTGGGTGGAGCTACTGACCCCAGTGGTGCTGTGATTAATATTCAGATAACTTTTTGTTCATATGCTTTGAGTGTAAGAAAAAAAAAAAAACATGAGATTTTTTGGCATTCACGGCTGTTAGACCACAACAAAGGCAAAGACTTCATGTTAATGATGTTAATACAGATAGGTCAGAGTTTAGGAATACTGTCAAACCCTGTTAGAGAGGAGTTAGTATTTGGGTTCGTACAGAAATCTGAGTAGCGTAGAGTATTGTAATGATTTTTAATAATGTGTATTATTTTGAACACATCCACTGCCGCGGCGTTCAGGTTTGCAGTGCCGCTGTCCGTGGTGCTGAAGCGCTGCAATTCCCCCGAGCGCTGACATATTTTCAAGATCTTTTTTTTTTTTTTTTTTAACTTTGATACCGTAGCGCAGTCTGATCTGGTCAGAAGGTGCGGATTATTTCGGACAGTAGTTCCAGCTGTAACATGAACGACATGATTATATTCATACGCTTTGTCCTAATATGTTATCGTTTCTATAGTAACAGCTCATACACAGGGAGTTGTACAGAGAGCGATACACTTAATCTAAGACAAAAACAGATTTAAAAACAAAACATGTTTAACAGAGAGAAATGTATGATCATTGATATGGTGAAGTTTTCTGTAAGGAGAAGTTTATTTTAACATTTATGGAAGGAGTCTTCAGTGTCACAGCGTAACAGTGTAACAGTCACAGCGCTTTGCAAGGTTTCCTTTCTTCAAGACAGAGAGAGAGAGAGAGAGAGAGAGAGAGAGAGAGAGAGAGAGGCTGGTGAGGGAATGACTGTTTATTACGGCTATAACGTAAGTAAGAACAGGAACTCGTTTCTCAGACGTTCCGTAACATTAAATCTAACCTGAAGACAGTTAAAATGCAAACTGTGCCTTTCATCAGCATTCATTAACAAATCGCTGTGGTGTAAGCGGAATAACACACTCCAGACCACACCATGATCCGAGAAAAGTCCACTTCAGGGTGGTAACAGTATCACACCACCTCAGCATGGATTATTTGTGTATAACCACATGATGTGTTGTGTGTTATTCCTTGCTTATCCACCTGCATGTTGGTTAAATGACCATCGTATTGCCAGAAGCATCAACAGGCCTACTTTCATGTGTTTTTCAAGAAATAATCAGTAAAAGATCCAGATATTCAGAAATTCTTTAGATTACTACAAAAACATTGAGTGTGCTTGATTATATAATTGATTAAATGGACTGTCTAGGTTTCGCCACTTATCCTGATAAGGAGCAGATTATATCTCTGTTAGTGATTGGTACTACTGAGTAAAGCCGGCTCGTTTCATGCATGCTTTAAATGAGGCGTTTAAAATAGCTGATTTTTCTGCTAAGTTACCAAAAAAAAAAAAACTTTCGTTTTTCCTCTTTATTCTCTGTTCCCTTTTTTCTACTCCTTCGCTTTGGTTGTGAAGTGTTAGTTGAGGTGTGTGTGTGTGTGTGTGTGTGTGTGTGCACCAATGAATCTGTCAGCCATTAAGGTAAACATTAGAGATAAGTTCATGTTAATCATTTCCCTTGTCTCATCCTCAAATAAGTCAAAATTAGGACACATGAGAGTTTCTCATTTATTATTATTTTTTAAAAATCCAGTCTCTGTTTTTTTGTTTTTTTTTTCTCTGTGAACAACATTGTGTGCTGTAGTCCATCTCTGATGCCCCCATCTGGATGCCCTGCCCAGTGATGGTGGCTATTTTTACTGACAGTGTACTGAGACATGTATAAGCAGCTCTTTCTCTGCTGAGTAAATAGAGGTGTGGTGTTTTGGCATGCAGAGTCATGTGACAGATGGCGCTTGGATTCTATTTGTCATGAGCAAACAGCAGATGTGACATGAACGAACGCAGTAGACGATCAGGACTAAAGCAGCGCTTGAGCTGACTGGACGGAAACAAGTCGTTATATTGGAGCTTTTTTTTTTAAACTCAGGGGTCAAAGCGTAGGCAGATAGAGATTAGGGATTTATCTGATTTATCAGATTGTGAGTGTTGGTTTTGAGCCAGCCTTGTCCTGGATTAGCACTGAATTTACTTGCTTTCATACAAGCTCGTGATGTTGAATTTATTTTATTCTTCTTTATCTACACTCCTCACTGTCTTAACTACGCAACATTCACCTCCACTGATGATGCAGGAATCCAGCCTGAATACTAACACGCCAGTCTCCTGTTTCTCCTCAATCACTCTGTCTGTTTAAACAGCTCAATCATGGACGTTATTTGCGAAGTCTTGCCATCGTCACTTTATACAAATTAGAGTGTTGTTGTATTGCTTGTATTGCTCTGTTTGTCTGATCAACACCAAACACGATTTTATTGAAAAGAACACTTCCATAACACTCAAATTTATATCAGTTTAAAGTTCCTCAGACGGATATGCAAATTGAGTTCATAAGCCACGCCCCTCACCATTAGTACGACTGTATTCATTTCCACTTACTGGAAGGAAACCGAACGTGTGCAGTAAACCTTATTGAATAGGATGCTTTAGGATGAATAGCTAAATGAAGAGCAATCCAAACTCAAGGTCAGAATCAGGTGAAACACTAGAAGCAAGACCAAAATTAGCAAACTAGGAACTACAGTCTTGGAAAAATGAAGGAAACAAAGAGAACGTACACGCCAGCTGAAAACTTAACACCCTAAATTAACCTTTTTTATAAAATGTCAAGCAGTTCAAATTCTACTTAGTGAATTTTTTACTAAATTTATATCAAACTGTCAGATATTTCTCACTGTGATTCAACACTACAGCTGATACTAACACTCGCTAAGTGAAGGAGACACACACGCACACACACACACACACACACACACGCGCATACACACGTCTAACCTCACTGACCCACAGATCACTGACCCTCACACTGATGTCATACACCATTTCTCAATCATGTGTGTGAGTGTGTGAGAGTGTGTGATTTATTCTCTTAAATCACACATTTATTCTCATAAATCACAGCAGTTAAACCCACGCCAGTGCCAAAGTCTCAACATGTGCAGTGAAGAAATGCTGTTAATGCAAATTCTTGGAACATGCGCACACACACACACACACACACTTTTACGTACAGAGTCTGTGACTACAATTCAGTTCCAACGAACAATCAAAGATATTTCAATCAAAGCTCTTGAGTTTTAAAGCTTGTGAAATTATGTAAATAGTGACATGATCATGACTTGAACAATTCTCAGAACAATATCAGAGAAATATCAGAGAAATATTAGAACAATATCAGAGAAATATCAGAGAAATATCAGAACAATATCATAGAAATATCAGAACAATATCAGAGAAATATCAACAATATCAGAGAAATATCAGAACAATATCAGAGAAATATCAGAGAAATATCAGAACAATATCAGAGAAATATCAGAGAAATATCAGAACAATATCAGAGAAATATCAGAGAAATATCAGAGTTTACGTGTTTTTACGAAACTTTACAGTCACTGCTGCAGATTTACAAATTCACTATGCATTTACAGTTTGTAAAATAATCATTTCATCAATGCGTATTATAGTCTGATTCCTTTCGACAGGAAAATAATGTGTAAATATCCTCCTGTTCGTCTATTCATTTCAAGCTCATCCAGTGCCTTGCGTAAGTATTCACCCCCTTGAACTTTTCCATATTGTGTAGTGTTACAACCTGGAACTGACATTTACTTAATTGAGATTATACTGTATGTCATGGATCTACGCAGAACAGCCCATAATACTGAGCACGGTGTTGAGGGATACCCTCGTCCTCTCGGTTGCTCCTCTGGACAGAGCCGCAGTTCTGTTTTTTTAATAAGGAATGTAATGTCACTCTGGGTGATTATCAAAGTTTGTGATTTTTTTATTTTTATAAACAACTCTGACTGAACATTTTGCAGAACTTTACTTAGATAGCTCCTTGGGCTTCATGATGCTGTTTGTGTCAGTAACAAACTCTGGGTTCTTCCAGGAACAGCTTTATTTATACTGAGATCATGTGACACTTAATTCAACTAATGATGTCACTTCTGACTGCACCAGAAGTAAGTTAGTGGGATGAATACTTACGCAATCACAACTTTTATTTTATTTGTAAATAATTTTGCTAAATATATCGACCACACGCCCACACACACACACACACACACACACACACAGGCATTTCAGTTCCAGGTTATAACACTACGCAATATGGAGAAGCTGCAGGGGGGTGAATACTTATGCACAGCACTGTATCATGTTTTGCTCTGTAATAACTGCAAAACCCAAGTAACGGGATCTAACTGAAGCATGCTTATTACACTGCTGTGCACACACACACACACACACATGCGCACACACACACATGCACACACACACACACACACACACACACACACATAGAGGCCACCTGATTGGGAAAGCTATTTCTCTCTCAGTAAATAGAGCACGGCTCCTGCTCTCTGTCTTTGTCTCTCACTCGTCCCTCTCCCCAGAGGCCTTCAAACACTCAATCTGCCTAACAACAGTGTGTGTGTGCGTGTGTGTGTGTGTGAGTGTGTGTGTGAGTGTGTGTGTGAGTGTGTGTGTGAGTGTGTGTGTGAGTGAGTGTGTGAGTGTATGTGATGGACTCTATCACTGTAACATTTCCTACTATTCTTCTGTTTCCTGTCCATCTTTCATTCAAGTTCCACTGTTTCTTTTCTCCTCGTCTCTCCATGTTTGTCTCTCTTTCATTCCGAGAGGAAATCAAAATATTCCCCTGAGACCAGGACACTGAAAGGCTCTCTCTCTCTCTCTCTCTCTCTCTCTCTCTCTCTCTCTCTTTCCTTCTTTCTGAGTCTTCTAGTCTCTCTCCTTCAATCTTTCGTTCCACCCTGTCTTTATAATTCAAATTAAACTAAATTGAATTGAATATCTTTCACTCCTTTTCTTTGTGTTTTTCTCTCTGTCTCTCTGTTTATCTCTCTATCTCTCTTTTGCTTACTGTCTCTCTCTCTTTCTTGTCTTCTTCTATCTCTCTGTTTTATTCCTCCTCATGCTTTCTCTTCTTTGTTTCCTTTTCTTCGTTTTCTTTCTTTCTCCCTCAGTCCTCCTGCTCTTTCTGCTGTCCCTCGTTCTTTTCTTATTTTATTCTCTCTGTCTTCTTATTTATTCTGTCCCATGTTTCTTTTTTGTTTACTTTCTAGATTGATCATTTGTCGTTCCTTCTTTATCCTCTCCTCTGTCTTACTCTGTCTCCTGCTCAAATCTTCCGCCTCTTCTCCCTCTATCTCTGCCTCTCTCTCGTTTTTTGCTTTTCTTATTTTTTTCTTTGATATTTCATCTTATTCTCCTTTCTTTTGTCTTGATCTATTCTCTTTATCTTCTTATCTGTCCTGTTTCCCTTCTCTCTCTCTCCTTTTCTTCTTCCTTTCTTGTCCATCTTTCTGTTTTGCCTGCTCTGTTTTATTACTCTTTTCTTGATCTTTTCCCTCATTCTTTTCTTCTTCCATTCTGTATTTTATTCTCCTGTCTATCTTTCCCTTTCTTCTCTCTCTATCAGAATCTGATAGTTTTGTCATCTCTCATTTTCTCTCGTCTTTTCTTTCTTTCTTTCTCATCCCTCTTTGCTTTATTGTCCATTTTTTCATCTTTTCCCTTCTCTGAACGTTCTTTTTCTTACACTTGCTTTGTTGTGTTACTTTTTCCTTAACATTAATATGGATTTGTGTAGAAGGAGTTTTTGCCTACTTGGTGTGACCTTGTGTGTTTTTTTTTTTCTCTCATTTACGGTGTCATGATGTGTGTGTGTGTGTGTGTGTGTGTGTGTGGGTGTCAGAGATAAGAATCCTCTCACAGTCTATCACAAGTTTTATTTCTTTCTTTGTCCCTCTTGCTCTGTCCCCATCTCTCTCTTTCAGTGTGTGTGTGTGTGTGTGTGTGTGTGTGTGTGTGTGTGTGTGTGTGCGTGTGTGTGCGTGTGAGAGACAGTGAGCACTAAATCAATGTTGTAATTCAGCTCCTTTATTCTGTACTGTTGTGCCTCAAGTAAGTCAAATTATTCCCTAGCCTACAATTTCCACCATTATTATATAAGAAATGCTCTCTTATGGGGTGTACAGGTGTGTGTGTGTGTGTGTGTGTGGGTGTGTGTGTGTGTGTGTGTGTGTCCTGACCTTGACGAAAGAACTTTTTGGATCTCTTAATGTTTCTTTTTTTCAGAGCCTCAGTGGAACCTAAAGCATTATTATTATTCTCCCTGGTCAGAGCATGCTGACACACACACACCCACACACACACCCACACACGCGCACACACACACACCCACACACACACCCACACACGCGCACGCACACACACACACACACGCACACACACACACACACACACACACACACACCCACACACACACACACACACACACATCCACATCCCATATGAAAGGAAACAAATTGGCTTTTTACTTCATATACCTGCGAAATGTCAAGTGTAATGGAAAACATGTATACATACAGGTGTGTGTTTATTGTGTGTGTGTGTGTGTGTGTTTATTGTGTGTGTGTGTGTGTGTGTGTGTGTGTGTGCAGACTCACCTGACCAGGGAGAATAAAAATAATGCTTTAGGCGCTACTGAGGCTTGTGTGAAACAAAAGTAAAGTGTTTTCAACTATTGTGAGAAATTAAAGCAGCAACAAATCTGACAGTGGAGATACAGACCATCGATTTATGACACACACACACACACACTCACACTCACACACACACACACACACACACTCACACACACACACACACAAAGGTTCCTGAAATCTCCAGCACTGTCCAGATGAAGGGATTTTTGACTGATGACAGTAAACTTTCATCATCTTCCTGAAGCCGACAGTATTGTATTGTTATATATTAATGAGCAGGTAACGCTACTGACTACTGACTTTAATAATCAGGACAAGAACCTTCTAGAAATTCACTCTGAAGAAATGTAAAGAACGTTAAGACTAAAGAAGTTCAGGCTTAAAGAAAACAAATTCCTGCAAATTTGAAGAAAGTAATGAAACATAGACTCAACAAAAATCCTAGAAATTCAGCCTGAATGAATATAGACTTCAGGTCTATAAGAAATTCTTATAAATTCAGCCACACATTCCCAGAGTAAAGACATTCCTGAAAATTCAGATCCTAAGAATTCCCAAATTAAGGAAATCCAGGTTAAATAAATTCTTAACCATTCTGTCTAGATAAATCCCAGCTGAACTATTCCTAGACATATGGCTAAATACTTCGAGAGTAAGGAAAGATGCTTTTAGCAGAAAGACTGACTCTGATAAAACTGACTCTGGTAACGAGACTGACTCTGATAAAAACACTGACTCTGATAACGAGACTGACTCTGATAAAACTGACTCTGATAACGAGACTGACTCTGATAAAACTGACTCTGATAACGAGACTGACTCTGATAACGAGACTGATTCTGATAAAACTGACTCTGGTAACGAGACTGACTCTGATAAAAACACTGACTCTGGTAACGAGACTGACTCTGATAAAAACACTGACTCTGATAACGAGACTGACTCTGATAAAAACACTGACTCTGATAACGAGACTGACTCTGATAAAACTGACTCTGATAACGAGACTGACTCTGATAACGAGACTGACTCTGATAAAACTGACTCTGGTAACGAGACTGACTCTGATAAAAACACTGACTCTGATAACGAGACTGACTCTGATAAAACTGACTCTGATAACGAGACTGACTCTGATAACGAGACTGACTCTGATAATGAGACTGACTCTGATAACGAGACTGACTCTGATAAAAAGACTGACTCTGGTAACGAGACTGACTCTGATAAAAACACTGACTCTGATAACGAGACTGACTCTGATAAAAACACTGACTCTGATAACGAGACTGACTCTGATAATGAGACTGACTCTGATAATGAGACTGACTCTGATAACGAGACTGACTCTGATAATGAGACTGACTCTGATAACGAGACTGACTCTGATAAAACTGACTCTGATAACGAGACTGACTCTGATCACAGGACTGACTCTGATCACAGGACTGACTCTGATAACGAGACTGACTCTGATAAAACTGACTCTGATAACTGGACTGACTGTGATAAAAAGACTGACTCTGATCACAGGACTGACTCTGATCACAGGACTGACTCTGATAACGAGACTGACTCTGATAAAACTGACTCTGATAACTGGACTGACTGTGATAAAAAGACTGACTCTGATCACAGGACTGACTCTGATCACAGGACTGACTCTGATAACGAGACTGACTCTGGTAAAACTGACTCTGATCTCAGGACTGATAATGGCACAGTGAGGACAGTTTGAATTAATGGCTCTCAGCAGAGAAAAGCCCTGAGATATCTGATCTCAGCAGGGAGAGGGTTTATTTAGTCCGTCTCTGTCTCTGTACCCACGCTGCTGTTTAAATCTGCTCGCTGATCTGATGCCTCCCACAGAGAGTGGTTCAGTCCCGCGGCTCCTGATCCTGAGCATAGATGTTAAAACACTTACAGTACATTTCCATAAATTAACAGTTTTTAAATTTTATTTCCGTATCTGTTGCTAATATAAAATCAAAAAGAGCAGATAACTAGACGCAGAGTTCAAATGTACGTTCAGCATTTTTACATCCACGTTTCCTCATCTAGTTAGATATTATTTGTGAGCGCAAAAGAAAACACCCTCACTCTTTTGAGATTTTAAACCGTACTCGTTGTACTGAACTGAACTGAATTCCGTGTTCATATTACTGAACGGAGAATTACCTCAGAAGAGGGTTTTTTTTTAGCAAAGTCAAAAATGTTCGCTGAGTGCATCGTATCGTTGAGAACTGCTTTTCATTTATCAAGTTCATTCTGTCAACAACAGTGATATGAGTCCAGTGCAGTGTGTGTGTGTGTGTGTGTGTGTGTGTGTGTGTGTGTGTGTGTGTATGTGTGTGTGCTTACTGACTGAGCTGCTAGCTCTTAAAAGACTCAAATCATTTAATGTGTGTGTGTGTGTGTGTGTGTGTGTTGTACACTGTATAACCTGTCCAAAAGGGTGTCCAGAAAAATCAGGAACCAACAGGAGTTAAAGTACATATACGTGGTTTTATATGTATTATTTATTTTATATTTACTTCTTTATTTACACTTCTATTTATTTTTGTCTTTACAGGAGAAAATGGCATTAACATCGGGATGAAAGGGTAGAGATGGTGCTTCTTGGTACTCTCATTGGTTCCTGACTTTTCAGACACCCTGTATAAAGCTTCACATCATATCACATATTCACATCAAAGCATAGATTTCTCAAACAGCTAAATTAGTGTAATTTGGGGTTAGTTTGTGTTTGATCAAATACAGTTTTTGGTAATGTGCTGATTTACTAAGATCCTAAATACCAAACGCTAACTTTTCCCAACATGGACACAGAATTGGGCGTGTTGCAGGGGATTTATAAAGAATAACGGTGAACGTCACGTGTGAAGTAAGGATAGAAAACGATATGTAAGAGAGGGTTTTAATAGCAGCATGTGCTGTTAGTTTCTGTAGCTGTGAAAATTCAGATCTCTAACAGACTCCTGCGTAAATCAAACTGAAATTAAATTCAACTGCACATCTGATATGACACCAAATAAAGGCTGTGAGTTGCATCGGAAAACTGCTAAATACAAATACGCACGCAAAATAAAACTGTGTATTCTGTTCATTAAAAACATCAGTAAAGTTTAATACTTAATATTTATCAAGTATTTTCTGAAACTTTAGTCATTTTTGAGATCCTCGCCCTGTTTTCACATTTGTCCCTACGTTTGTCACTAGTGGGCGTGGCATTTCCAGTGTTTTTTTTTTTTTTTTTTTTAGCTCCATGAGAAAAAGGCAATAGCCAAAATGTGTAGCCACCAGCCCATCATACGATTTATACACTACTTATGTTTAAAAACTTTGATTTTGCACGTTACGTCCTCGTCTTTGTACTTAGCTTCATTCTCAGATTAGCAAAGCAAGCTAACTGTACTAGCTACATTCAGCCACCAGAGGCACCAACGATCTCTGCTACTTCCTTCCAAGCTTTCTTTCTTCATAATGTCATAGTGTTGTATATGACAGGATAAGAAGAAACCATTGTTTTTCTTCTTTTCAGGTTTTTCGGAAGGTTGGAAGTAAAGTTGTGAGTGCGGAACTAAAGAAACATCGCACCACAGAAATCACAGGATTGTTCCGAGGAATCATTCGAGGCGTTGTTTGGATTTGTTGATTTAACAATCATTCCTAATTTGATAGTATTGAGAAAAAAACCTCATATCTCGCTGCTGAAATCGCGGCTCCGTGTTAAGCGTGTATGTAGAAGATGAACGATCGTCTGTCGCTCACTAGTGTGAATGTAGTGTAAGGCATTAACTTTGTAAAACTTTGCATGATTAAAACATTGTGATAGCATGGTGTCTTCATCTGACAGAAATGTACAGGCCCTCATTATTGCTAACTCTGATTATTAGCATTGACTCCACCATGCACTTTGCACTTTGAGGTCCAGACGCCCCACTTTAAGGCATACATGTGCTATTTTGCTCATGTGAAAGATGTGATCCTGTGTACGCCCTGTTAGTGCGTTTGTTTTTGCAGGAGTTTTTGCAGGAGTTAGCGTCTCAGAGTAAAAGATCCAGCAGAGCGGTAGCTTTAAACAGGAGCGAGTGGTGCAGTGATGGAGAGAGGAAGCTCTAAGCTGGAGTGGATCAGCACATCAACAGGAAGTGCTTTAATGGTGTGGAGGAGGGATCGGTGCTGTAGAACCTCAGAACCTCACTCTGTATCCTCCAGCCTGGGATTTTAGGGATTTCATCACTGCTACAGTGTCGCATCATTAAACGCGTAACGCTCAGCTGGGATAACGCAGACGTCCATTTTTCATTATTCTGCAGGAGAGTGCTGGATTCTGATTGGCCAGAAGGTACAAGTATCCTGATTCCCGATTGGTCCGCTGTACAAGTCCCTGTGAATGAGCTGTTACTATAGAAACGATGACGTATAAGAAGGAGGGCATTAATATAAACCTGTCGTTCGTGTTACAGCCGGAACTACAGTCCAAGCCACGCTGTTATACAAAAATACCGCACACCTTCTGACCAATCAGATTCAAGCGTTCAACTGCGCCGTGGTATAATTTTATATTAATGTGTTTTTCAAATGCATTATCGTTTCTATAGTAACTATTTGAATGGATTTAAAAAAACTGTGTAGTTGTTGACATGATGAGATTTTCCTCTTGGAAGGAAACGCTGATTTAACCTTTCTGGAAGGAGTCTCCAGTGTCAGTGCTTTATAACAGAGGAGAGGTTTTCTCACATCTTCAGGATTTTACGCTTTGTAGTTTCTTGGTAATAAATTCATGAATATTTGATTTGTAGACTCTGATGCAGTGAAATGAGTGGAAACAATTATACATGAGTCAATATTTCATTTTTTTACACATAATTTTATGAAATAAAACAATTGATTTCCTATTTTACTGCATGCCAAGAAGAACAAAAATTAATTATAAATATAGTAAATATAAAAGTAGGTTTTTATGATTTGACATTTGTGATTATAAAATGGAAGATTGTTGTTTTTTTTTTTCTTTCTCCTGAATAATCAAATACTAACAAGAAATACAGAATGACCAGAAAGTTCACGGACCGTACACAGATTCATTTCCCCTTGTTTTTCTTCTTCTCCATTTTCCCCCTGTTCCTCCGCTCCACTCTTCCATCACTTCACAGAAATGTTCTTTCTCTCAGCTCAGCTGTAAAACCCTCTGCAGCTCTTTTTCCCCTTCTATACTTAGGAAGGAGAAAGTGCCAGTCGAGCAACTCGCTCATACCCCACACCTCTCTACCTCTCTACCTCTCTACCTCTCTACCCCCTCCTTTCACCTGCCATCCTCTGTTCCGTCACCGCTCGCTGCAGTTCTGCCTGCAAGAGAACTTTTTATTGTTTCAAAGTCATCGCCTCCCTCCCTCTCTCTCTCTCTCTCTCTCTCTCTCTCTCTCCCCTTCTCTCTCTCTCTCTCTCTCTCTCTCTCCCCTTCTCTCTCTCTCCCCTTCTCTCTCTCTCTCTCCCCATCTCTCTCTCTCTCCCTCTCTCTCTCTCTCTCTCTCTCGCTCTCCCTCTCTCTCCCCTTCTCTCTCTCTCTCTCTCTCTCTCTCTCTCCCCTTCTCTCTCTCTCTCTCTCTCTCTCTCTCCCCTTCTCTCTCTCTCCCCCTTCTCTCTCTCTCTCTCCCCATCTCTCTCTCTCTCCTCCCTCTCTCTCTCTCTCTCGCTCTCCCTCTCTCTCCCCTTCTCCCTCTCTCTCCCTCTCTCTCCCCTTCTCTCTCTCTCTCTCTCTCTCTCTCTCCCCTTCTCTCTCTCTCTCACTCTCTCTCTCTCTCACTCTCTCTCTCCCTCTCTCTCTCTCCCTCTCTCTCTATCTCCCTCTCTCCCTCTCTCCCTCTCTCTTTCTACACACACACACACACACACACACACACACACACACACACCCGGCCCCGATCTCTCCCACTGCTCCTATCAAAGAGAGATGCAAATTTCTCTTGTTTTGTTAGAGGACAAATATTGTCATGTTGGAATTGTACTTTTGCTTGCTCAGACGTTTTGCTTTAGCTCTGATGGACTGCTTACATAAGCGTTTAGAACTCGGCTGATGTCCCAAATGCTGCCGTATTTCACACACTTTAATGTGCACTTCTGCTGTAAGTGGAAACCGCTGCACTTTCTCCTCCGTCCTAATTGACATAAATCTGAAATATGAATGATTACTAAGAGGTCACACTGCGTCTGCAGCGTCCACTGTAGCTGAATTCACTTACATAACACCACTTGGAGCAGTGTGTGTGTGTGTGTGTGTGTGTGTGTGTGTGTGAGATGTGGGACCGGGCTCTCTGTCGTCTTCACGTCATTTGAAATTCTGGGCTAGCACTGGGAACACAGTAAACTGAAACAGCGGATATAAAGTGCTGTATTTCCTCACAGTTCCGCCGTTATATACGCGCTCATGTCCTGACATTAAAGCTGACATTTTGATTTTGAACATTTCGAACTTCACACTCATTGTTTCTCCGCAAAGCTAACATGGTGCAGCAGAACAGAGGCAAAACTGAACTTTCTGGCTTATACAATGAACTTCTTCTCTCAAGAAAGTGGTGTAGCTCGTACAGCTGTACAGAATGCGAATGATTGACTCAGGCTCCGCCCACACACCACACACACACACACACACACACACACACGTGTATATTTCTGTGTGTTTTGGCCTCTCATCCACAGAAATTGTGGGTCACTGAAAACAAAAACTTTCTCAGAAATAATTCTCCAAGTTCTTGTGAAATGTTCGCTGTTTCCCAGCGTGGACAGGGCAGCGTGAAGACGTGACGGCGTGACCCTGCGTGTGTTTTACGTGTGTTTTCGTGTTGTGAAGGTGCTACTCTGTTCATCGTGGCTGTTGATCAGGTCGTTACTTTGCGCTCTGTAATTTCTTGTGTATGATACGTGACTGCAGTTTCATTTCCTTCAGCAGCACACATTCCCTCCCTGCTCTCACCTGTCTTTATTTACGGATTTGTGTTCACTTCCTTTCTTACTTTTTTCAGATTTAATATTTCTTTTGTTAACACTATTAATATGAAATGACTGAGTTTCACAAAAGTTTCAGTAAATTTGTGTGTAAAGAAAAAAATACACAGCTATTTAACCTTGAGAGTGTAATTCTGCATTAAAGTGCAGAGACTCATCGCCATTTATGTGATTTAAACCCGATCAAGTGGAGCAGACGTTATTCTTCTTAAAATACAAATACATCTGTTCATATACAGCGCGATAAATAAAGTCTGTTATCTGTTTTCCTCTCTTCTCCTCTCTTCTCTTCTCTTCTCTTCTCTTCTCTTCTCTTCACTTCTCTCTTTGCTTCTCTTCTCCTCTTTTCTCTTCTCCTCTCCTCTCTCCTCTCTTTGCTTCTCCTTTCTTCGCTTCTCCTCTCTTCTCTTCTACCCTCCTCTCCTCTCTTCTCCTCTCTTCTCCCCTCCTCTCCTCTCCACTCTTCTCCTCTCTTCTCCTCTCCTCTCTTCTCCTCTCTTCTCCCCTCCTCTCCTCTCCTCTCCTCTCCACTCTTCTCCTCTCTTCTCCTCTCCACTCTTCTCCTCTCTTCTCCCCTCCTCTCCTCTCCTCTCCTCTCCACTCTTCTCCTCTCTTCTCCTCTCCTCTCCTCTCTTCTCCTCTCTTCTCCTCTCTTCTCCTCTCCTCTCTTCTCCTCTCCTCTCCTCTCCTCTCCACTCTTCTCCTCTCTTCTCCTCTCCACTCTTCTCCTCTCTTCTCCTCTCCTCTCTCCTCTCTTTGCTTCTCCTTTCTTCGCTTCTCCTCTCTTCTCTTCTCCTCTCTTCTCCCCTCCTCTCCTCTCCACTCTTCTCCTCTCTTCTCCTCTCCTCTCCTCTCCCCTCCTCTCCTCTCCTCTCTTCTCTTCTCTTCTCCTCTCCTCTCTTCTCCTCTCTTCTCCTCTCCTCTCCTCTCCACTCTTCTCCTCTCTTCTCTTCTCCTCTCCCCTCCTCTCCTCTCTTCTCCTCTCCTCTCTTCTCCTCTCTTCTCCTCTCCTCTCCTCTCCACTCTTCTCCTCTCCTCTCCTCTCCTCTCCTCTTGTTAATCTTTTGTAATAGTTGTAGTGTTCTGTGCTGGTTGCTTTATTTGCGTTATTCTCGCTCCTGTTTGACTTCTCCTGATCCTCCTGTGTTTTGTCTCTCAGTGTGAGTGTTAATGGTGTGTGACGTGTTTTGACACACATTCAGGTTTTAATCATGAGGTCATGTCGCACTTCAAAGCTTTAAAAGTAAAAGGTAAAAGGTGCTCGGTTCAGTCAGAGCTTTGTGTCTGGGATCATTAAAACATAAAAGAGGGTTTTTTTTTTTTTTTTTGAGTTTTTACAGTGTGAAAAAGCAACTAATGAAAGAATTTTTTCACTTTTAGTCATTTCAGAAGGATTTCTTCTGTAGTGTACTGAAATGAAAATAAACTGATATTATTTCCTGTCTGTTTCTTCTCGCTTTGTCTCGTTGTGGATTAAGATCAGGTTTTTATCGCATGACTGTTACATAAATATTAGGAGTTACTGTGGTCAGTGCAATTGATGTGGCTGTGTGTGTGTGTGTGTGTGTGTGTGTGTGTGTGTCAGGGTGGAGCCCGGGTGGCAGCGGGTGGTGCAGGTGGATCTGGAGATGGATGTGATGGTGGACTCAGTGGGCAGTGGGCTGATCTCGTGGATGGTGGAGTATCCGGGCATCAGAGCGACATCCGACGAAACCGAGACAAAAATCCACATCGTCCAGAGAGAGCTGTCCGGCATCGTCCCTCTCGCCATGGTGAGCCGTCTCTCATTCACACACACACACACACACACACACACACACACACACACACATATTACACCAGTCATGTACAATCATCTTCACATGTCGGTGAGTCAGCATCAGCTATTTCTCAAACCAGATTCAACCCTCACTAGTTTAATGAGGATTTAATGAAGTAAAAGAAATAAAGCATGAGATAAGATCACAGAATGAGCGCGTGGTGGTGTGACGGGAATGTTCATGTTATCATCATGACCATGAAAAAAAGGGGTGGAGTTAAAACATAATCAACAGTTGCATCTGGGTGATAGCCAATCAGATCAGCTCCTCTGATTGCCTTTAAACAGCTTCTCTGATTGGCTGACGTTTTCATAATGATTCATGAGAATATGTTAGAGTTTTGTTTTCTCATGGAGGAATTAGCCGATATATTCAGTACGGTGACAGGAAATGTAATGCGTCTGGTATCGAATTCATTTTGTCACACATTCTATTGATTCTGTTAAGGATATGATGTTTTGTGTGTGATGATGCGTCAACAGTCTGATTCATGCTCATACGCGTTATGGATAGAATATTTAAATAAGCTGTTTTTAGTTAATATTCGGGGGAAATCAGAAGCAAACTGTATCTCAGTGGGCTTTACACAGCCTTATTCATCAACAGCCTCCGTGAAGAAGAGGGTAGAAAGCCACTGAGGGGCATTTGAAGAAAGTTGGCTCACAAATACACAAATATATTACAGATTAAACTCTTATAATGCCGCATAATAAACAAGGAAAGAACACTCAGGAGCACAGAGGAACCGCAGAGCATCAACAACAGCAGTGGTGTGGGCGTGTCCTATATTTAGTTTACTCCTGGTTGCCATGGTTTCAATGATAACACCAGAATAGTGCAATATTAAACAAGAACCTATAATAAGCCATTAAGTTTAGTTCTCACTAAAAATACACTTCTGGAGGAAATGATTGTGCTTTACATTTTGCTCTGCGTGATTTCTGCTGCTTATTTTACACGCCTAAGGGCTTGCTGTACAGAAAGATTACGGCAAAAACACTAACGCTCTTCTGTTTTGGATAAATAAAACACGTCTACGTCAAATGTGGAATATTTTCTAAAAACTATTTCATGAAAATGTTTCACGAGCGAGGGGAAAACAGAAACGCGCGAAACTGCCTCACTCTGATTGGTAGTCGCTTATTCTCTTCTCATCTCATACATATAAAGTTAAACTTCTCCCAACTTGGTCACGTCACTTGCTCCGCCCACGTTTGCACCGCTAATACTCGCTCTGCCTCCCGTTGTCCGAAATCTCCAGCTCTCACTGAAATGGACGGCTCTCTGCGGGTGTGAGTGCGGGGTTAGCGTGGAGGATCAGCAGTGCTGCAGTCATTACACACGACTCTGACTGAGGCTCTCTTCAGTAAATGAAGGAAACATCAGCAGGGGGTCCAGAGTTTAGTGTTAAAGCAGCGTTTTTATGGAAGCTTTAAGAGCCTCAGACACACAACGTTCCAGACTAGATTAAAGGCCGAACTTCCCTTTTATTCTTTTACTATTTCTGTCTTTGCGGAGCTGCGTGAGATCCTATACAGACGTAACGCTCTGGATGTAGATGCGTCCATGTAATGAAGTAAAGGTCTTTTAGGGTTTGTGGGAAAATAATGAGCGAGATCAGAGCTTGTGTGATGGACGCTGTGTAATACCAACCCAGTCTCACAGAAAAACATTCACACGCAGCTAATCTCCAGCACTTTTTATATACGTTGAATATCAATGTTCTGTCACAAGCGTATGTTGCTTAGCAACGTCTCAAACGTTCGCTCAAATGCTCTGTATGTCACGTTCTGCACCACCATACTTTAACCACGAGCATCTCTAGCACTACAATATTTAAATCAGACTGATAAGAAATAAATCATTTTACATCTTTTATAGACATGTTGAGCGTGTCTGTTTTTTTAGACATGTTGAGCAGTTGACACACTACAGTAACACAGATAGTTTTTAGCCTGTAAATTCTTTAGGCTTCTGAGAATACAGAAACTTTCCACATTTTTATAAAATACCATGTGACAATTGTGCATTATCATGTGAATTGCGGCGTCTGATACATTGCTGTGCACCTCCTCACATTGAAGTCGAATCGTATTGGTGCTGATTCGAATCATATTGGATCAAGTCGAATCACACTGGTGCTGAATCAAATCATATTGGATCAAGTCGAATCACACTAGTGCTGAATCGAATCATGTTGGAACAAGTCGAATCGCATTGGTGCTGAATCGAATCATATTGGTGCTGAATTGAATCATATTTGTGCTGAATTGAATCATATTGGATAAAACTGAATCATATTGGTGCTGAATCGAATCATATTAGATCAAACTGAATCATATTGGTGCTGAATCGAATCAAACTGAATCATATTGTTGCTGAATCGAGTCCTACTGGATCAAGTCGACTCACACTGGTGGTGAATCAAATCATACTGATGCTGAATCAAATCATATTGGACAAATTCAATCATATTGGTGCTGAATCACCTCATATTGGATTAAGTCAAATCATATTGGTGCTTAATTGAATCATATTGGATGTGCTGAATCAAATCATATTTAATCATATTTAATCATATTGGTGATATGTTGCTATGCATCATATGCTTTTTCCAGAATGTTGATCATCCACGTATAGATGGTGCTGCAGATACGTTGCATGCGGAAACTGGGTTGGTAATACTGCAGCAGCAGTGTAAGGGTACAGGTTCTGCTACAGATTGTTTTGGTACGTCGTAACTTTCTGTACCTTGTAGCTGTTAGCACTGCGGTTTCCTCTCTCACCTCCTACATGTTACACTGCTGCTAAAATGGAAACACTGTCGTGTAGCTCTCACATCAGAGCTGTCACAGCTGCGTACTCAGAGAGAGAGAGAGAGAGAGAGAGAGAGAGAGCGAGCGAGAGAGAGAGAGAGCGAGCGAGAGAGAGAGAGAGCGAGAGAGAGCGAGCGCGAGAGAGAGAGAGAGAGAGAGAGATCCACTTGTATCTGTAAAACACATGCACACTACACACACAAACTACTGTACAAAGAATAAACTTCCATATAATAACCTGCTCATTGATTGTCATATGGTGGTGCCTTTTCAGGGGGCCAATACTTTGTGCA
>NC_069717.1:28265983-28333483 GCF_027358585.1 Pangasianodon hypophthalmus
AGAGAGGGAAACTAGAGAGAGAGACAGACAGACATAGAGAGAGACAGATTGAAAGAGAGAATCACAGAGAGAGAGAGAAAAACAGATAGAGAGAGAGAAAATGTTTGTCTCTGTGTTTACACTTCTGTCACGTCAGATGTGTGGATACTGATCTATTTTGCTACGACTCCTCCACGTTACAGTAACCGTGTTGTTTTATCACCGTCTTTAAATCCAGTAAAATGTTCTACAGGTTATAAAAAGATAAACCTATAAACCTATAAAATATAAAGCAGGTTATTAGCTTGGAAACCTGCACGTTGCTTATTTTAAGCGATGTTACTTTAGCGCCCTCGCTGGTAGAAATGTGGAATTAATTAGTTAACAAATAAATGCTGTTCAACAAGAGAAAAAAACCTCTTTAATGTTCTGGGTTTGCATGCTGCTAGGATCTGCTGTCTCCAGCCCCAGCGTACGGAGCGTAATATTAATCTCCTCACAGCAGCTCAGGAACATCATGTTTTACAAGATTTTTTTCCTTCCTCTGACTCAGTAATGATGCTGAGTTAATTAAAGCTTTAAATGCTAGAAGGTGAGAACAGACGTGAAGGCAGAATGAAACGTCTTCGTTATGCCGTGTTTACATTAAAACACTAGGCCGATCCAGATGTTCCGCGCTTTTAAACAGAACCGTGACAGGAAGTTGGTCAACTGCCAGCAGCTAACCGCAAAGCCCAGCGGAACACTTCCTCGAGCGCTTCATCCTCACAGCATCTGCCGCTACGCTGGAATAAAGTGAAGGCTGATTCTTAAGGAAACGTTGGCGTGGAGGTGCATCTGGTGATCTGTAATTCAAAAAATAATCAGCAGTGGATCAGGGTCATGTGACACTATCAGTCAGAAGGTTAGCTCTTACCGCTGTAAAGGAAAACTCCACCCTCAACCATTTGCATATTAATCGTTATAAATAACGTGTGACCTTCAGCAGCATCTAATATTTATTTTATAATGAAACTTTTGGTTAATGGTTTCCTAAATTACCCACAATTCCATTCTCTCCCTCCTTATAGTTGTGATTTAGCACTTGCTTCATAACTACGTAAACAGCGATGCTGTTCGGCACTTCCTACATCACTAACTAGCTGAATCTCAGCTGCGTCATATAGCTGCAGTGCATTCTGGGACTGTGAGTCCAGTATTTCCTCCAGCGTCTCCACTCCTGCTACACTGGATTTCTCATAACGATGACTCTGAACGCTGCTCAGAAATGGTGATTTCGGTTTTTTTTTAGGAGATAACCTTGAAACCTGACCAGTATCTCTTTCTCAAATTAAACTTTTTTGTTTTTGTTCTTTGAGTTTTTGATTTATTTTTTGAGTTTCTCTGTAACATGACAAGCTGAGTTTTTTATTTTTGAGAGAAAAAAGAGAGGCTGGATTTCTGTTTATAGCTGCTATAGCGTAAGTGAGAACAGGAACTACCGTGTTTTCCGAACATTAAATGTAACTATAAACGGATAAAAAGATCTTTCTTTAATAAATAAATAAATAAAAAGAGGAATAAAACACATCAGGATGCGCTGTTATCATGACACCATCATGGCACTGATTATTTTCCTGTAACAGCATGCCACGGAGTGTTTAATTCCTTACATAATGGAATAATCGAGTAGTTTATGGTAGTGATTAATCCGCTGAGGCAGTATTGTAAGTCGCAGGGGTGAAAGATGGCTAACGGCTCTGTGCTGATGTGAGAACAGAGAGAGCTTCATCACTAATTAACATTCACGTGTCTCTCCTCTCAGCGCTGATACACAGCCCATACACACGACTTCCACGCCAAGGTCACGCTTTATTAACACTAACCATTATTAAAGCCCAGCACTCTCTGATCATATTTATGACTTCCTCACTCTCTTGTTCATGACTCAATTTCCCCTCTGTACCACTCTCTCACTTTATTCCTGTCTCTCTCTCTCTCTCTCTCTCTCTCTCTCTGTTAATGTGCAGCATATTTCACAATTAATGGTGTCCTTGCTGTTAATCAATCTGAACAAAAGACCATTTATTAGCTTCAGCAAAGCTCAGTGACTCGACTCAGCTAGTCAGAGAGAGAGAGAGAGAGAGAGAGAGAGAGAGAGAGAGAGAGAGAGAGAGAGAGAGAGAGATGCATTTTAAAACTTAGACCAGGCTCAATAACACATCCATAATACCAGTTTCTGCCGCAGTCTTGTGCATATGAAGTGATTTGGATGTCTCAGGTTTGGTTATTCTTTGCTGAGTAAGCGCTCCAGTCACATATTTGCACTGAAAATAAACTTGAACATGGTACAGTGGATATAAAAAGTTTACACCCCCCTGTTAAAATTCTTCTGTGAAGTAAAAGAATGACGCTAAGATAAATCATGTCAGAACTTTTCCCACCCTCAATGTGCAATTGCAAAGTACAAAAAAGTGAAAAACAATCAAACTTTTTTCGGGAAGAAAGGAAAAATAAAAAACTTACAATAACCTAGTTGCATAAGTATACACACCCCTACGCTAATACTTTGTTGAAACAGCTTTTGATTTTATTACACCACTGCATCTTTTTGGGTAAGAGTCTAAGTGGCACATCTTGACTTGGCAATAGTTTCTCACTCTTTCTTGTAAGAACATTCTAGATCCATCAGATAGTAAGGGCGTCTCCTGTGCACAGCCGCTTCAGGTCACCTCACAGATTTTTAGTTGGATTCAGGTCTGAGCTCTGGCTCTTCTTTTGGTGAAGTCGTTCCTTTGTTGATGTGGATGTGTGCTTTGGGTCATTGTCGTGCTGAAAAGAGAAATTCCTTTTCATCATCAACTCACTAGCAGACACCTGAAAGTTTAGCACTAAAATCGACTGGTGTTTGTAGTTATTCATGATTTCCTCCACCTTAATAAAAGCCCCAGTTCTGGCTGAAGAAAAGCAGCCCTAACGCATGATGCTGCCACCACCATGCTTCACCAGAGATATGGTAATCACTATTGTGTGTGTGTATGTGTGTGCGTGGAGTGTGTGCGTGGTGGGTGAGAACGGTGTGTGGAGTGTGTGTGGTGGGTGAGGAGTGTGTCTGGAGTGTGTTTGGTGGATGAGGAGAATAGGCCACACCCATTAGGACAGTCTGTGGACAGTGAGGAGATGATACAGAGTAGAGCTCAGTGTGATTTTGTGTGTGTGTGTGTGTGTGTGTGTGTGCGTAGATGATACGGAGTAGAGCTGTGTGTGTGTCTGCATGTGTGTCTGTGTGTGTATATGAAGATGTAGAGCTGAATGTGTGTGTGTGTGTGTGTGTGTGTGTGTAGATGATACTGAGTAGAGCTGTGTGTGTGTCTGCACATGTGTGTGTCTGTGTGTGTATATGAAGATGTAGAGCTGAATGTGTGTGTGTGTGTGTGTGTGTGTGTATGAAGATGATACAGAGTACAGCTGAGATTATGTGTGTGTGTGTGTGTGTGTGTGTGTGCGTAGATGATACGGAGTAGAGCTGTGTGTGTGTCTGAATGTGTGTGTCTGTGTGTGTATATGAAGATGTAGAGCTGAATGTGTGTGTGTGTGTGTGTGTGTGTGTATGGAGATGATACAGAGTAGAGCTGAATGTGTGTGTGTGTGTGTGTGTGTATGGAGATGATACAGAGTAGAGCTGATTGTTTGTGTGTGTGTGTGTGTGTGTGTGTATGGAGATGATACAGAGTAGAGCTGATTGTTTGTGTGTGTGTGTGTGTGTGTGTGTGTGTGCGTAGATGATACGGAGTAGAGCTGTGTGTGTGTCTGAATGTGTGTGTCTGTGTGTGTATATGAAGATGTAGAGCTGAATGTGTGTGTGTGTGTATGGAGATGATACAGAGTAGAGCTGAATGTGTGTGTGTGTGTGTGTATGGAGATGATACAGAGTAGAGCTGAATGTGTGTTTGTTTGTGCGTGTGTGTGTGTGTGTGTGTGTATGGAGATGATACAGAGTAGAGCTGAATGTGTGTGTGTGTGTGTGTGTGTATGGAGATGATACAGAGTAGAGCTGATTGTGTGTGCGTGTGTGTGTGTGTGTGTGTGTGCGCGTGTGTGTGTGTGTGTGTGTGCGCGTGTGCGTGAGCTGTGAACATGACCGAGCTCCTGCGTGTCAGTTCTCAGTACACACGGGAGAAGTGTGTGTTATGAAGTCGGCTCTAAAGTTTCAGTGTGACAGTGTGGGAGTTTGGAGAAGGAGTACAGCTTGTTCTGTACAACTGTGTGATTTCACCTTGCACTGTATTGTGTGAAAGACTCACCAGAGTTCTCCCAATATATCACAGAGATAATACGATGACGACTCGCACATAAAGCGCATTAAAGTAACCGTTCAGCTCAAACATGAAACGGTGTGGAGTGGAGGAGGTGGAGCTGGGAGTTAGACAGGAGTTTTGCACAGTGCTACGCTGCTGCTTTGGCCAGTTGATCAGGTTTAGGGTGAAGGCTAGTTCCTGTTCTCACTTACGTTATAGTCGTTCCCTCATCAGCCTCTCATTTCTCTCTCTCTCATCTCACAAGCGTAAACTCCTCTGTCCTGAAGATGTCGGAAAACTTAAAGTTACAGCTTTACCTCTGACCGTTCCAAAGCGCTGACACTGGAGACTCCTTCCGTAAGTGTTACATCAACATCTCCTCACATATCAACAATTACAAACTTTTTTTTTTCTTCATCTGTTTACGCGAACCCTGTGCTGTACACGTCCCTGTGAACGAGCTGTTACTATAGAAACGATACCGTATTAGAACATGTGCATTAATATAAACCTGTGATTTACAGCTGCACTACTGTCAGAGCTGCTGCTAGAGAAAACGAATCAACACCTTCTGACCAATCACAATCCAGAATGACCATTTCCATTCCATCACACTGTTTTCTGTTATTTTTTTCAGTAATGGTATTAACGCTGTCGCTTTACTCGCTCATACGTGGGTTCCTCTTTCGCTCCTGCTCCTCTGTAGTTCTCTGACAGAAGGGAAACTGCTGACAGAATAAAGAAACGTACAATCTGTCAGGACACTAAAAAAACAGCCAGAACAGAAGAAGAGAAGCTGTAATTGTAGGTAACAGGTAATTGTCCTGTTTTCAGAGGTTTTCAAGCACACCTTCGTTCTTTTGCTGAGCTGTTTGAAAGCACTGCAGGAATTCTGCAGTCGCTCAGTAACAAGCGTGGCATCGGTGTGCGTCCTCGCTGCTGCAGCGTTTCCACACGTACAGCCTCTTCTGTCCTCCAGCCTTGCGTTTACTGCAGGAAATGTGCAGGGAAAAAGAGAATGAATGACATTTATGATCATTTATTTACGCAGAGAGGTGAGTTTATTACTTACTATATCCGTGTCTATACGCTTTACACCCTGCTGCTGCTTTATTAGATACACTGATGAGCAGCTAATAAAGTAAAGTAAAGAGGAAACTCGACGTACACTGGAGCTGAAGCTATTTTGAGTTTGAAATGTTTAGACTTTGATGTTTTTCCATCAACCCCGCAGCACCCGTGAACTTCTGGACATTTCTTTGCTCCTGAATCAGCCGTGGGCGTCGTTAGCAATGCCAGTGAAAAGTACAGTCAGAAGCACAACGTTCACTTTAGTACGCACTGTCGTCGTAGTTATCTTTGTCTATATGCCGAGTAAAAGCATTCGTATTATTAGCATCACAGTCAATATAAAAATAATGTACATCGCATCACCTGCAGGCCAAGAGACTTCTGCTTAAAGCTTTACAACAAGCTTCTGATTCTTTCCAGAGGAACGTTCTGGAAACGTTCCAACATGATGCCAACCTTTGCTCTAGTATGAAGTAGGTGGGCTTTAGTGGAAACTTTCATTTTTACAATCTTCAGCTGTCCAGTTTTGGTGACTCTGTGTTCTTGGCTGAGAGGAGTGGAATCTTACATGGTCTTCTGCTTCAGGGTTGGATGTCAGAGATGCTTTTCTGCTCACCGTGGTTGTATAGAGTGGTTATTTGAGTTACCTGTCAGCTCAAAGCAGTCTGATCATTTGACTCTGACCTCTCTCATCAGCAAGCGCCCACACACCTGAGATCACCGGATTGTTTTTTGTTTTTCGCACCACCCTGTTTAAACTCTACAGACTGTCGTGTGTGAAAATCCCAGAAGTTTCTGAAATACTCACGGTCAAAGCCACTGAGATCTCTGAGATGTTTTCCCCATTCTGATGTTTGATGTGAACAGCAACTGAAGCTCTTGCATGACCCAGCACATGATTGGCTGATTGGATAACTGCATGAATGAGCAGGTGTACAGGTGTTCCTACATATTTAATCTTTCTAATTATGGATTTCACATCATATGGGTGCTGAGATTATCTCTATCATCGTACTCACATGAGGTCAAACCAAACTGCAACTTCCTCATGTCCATCAAAAGGCCGGTACTTGTATCTGAACAGACATGATTAAAATGTGTTATGTCTCTTGCTCTATATCTTGCTCAGTTCTAGTTGAGTCTGAGCAAACTAGCAAGCAAAAGCTAGCCTACTGAACAAAAGCTAACCTAGTGAACAAAAGCTAGCCTACTGAACAAAAGCTAACCTAGTGAACAAAAGCTAGCCTACTGAACAAAAGCTAGCCTACTGAACAAAAGCTAACCTAGTGAACAAAAGCTAGCCTACTGACCAAAAGCTAGCCTACTGAACAAAAGCTAGCCTAGTGAACAAAAGCTAACCTAGTGAACAAAAGCTAACCTAGTGAACAAATGCTAGCCTACTGAACAAAAGCTAACCTAGTGAACAAAAGCTAACCTAGTGAACAAAAGTTAACCTAGTGAACAAAAGCTAGCCTACTGAACAAAAGCTAGCCTAGTGAACAAATGCTAGCCTACTGAACAAAAGCTAACCCAGTGAGCAAAAGCTAACCTAGTGAACAAAAGTTAGCCTACTGAACAAAAGCTGAACTAGTGAACAAATGCTAGCCTAGTGAACAAAAGCTAGCCTAGTGAACAAAAGCTAGCCTACTGAACAAAAGCTAACCTAGTGAACAAATGCTAGCCTAGTGAACAAATGTTCTGACTGTTTCAGAGTTCACTGTGTCTGCAAACTAAACCGCCTCTTCTTGTTTTGCTCTCAGTCTGCTAATCATTAATATCCTGCTGTACTGCAGCTACAGAATTTCTTCACGCTTTTTTTACTCTGTCTTGTTTCATCTGTCACTATTTTACCCTAGGACCCTTAAATTGCATTTTATAAAGCTAAAGCTTCATCTTCGCTCTTTTCTTACTCCCTGTCCTCTCCTCCCTTCTCCTCCCCTCACATTTAGCCTCGGCTCTGAGTAGGCGAGTGTATCGCATTACACTTCTCAAGCTGGTGTGACTCACACACACACACACACACACACACACACTCCACCATGAGAGCTCTGATATACGACACCCCGGTGCCTAATACCCCCCTCCCTCTCTCTCTCTCTCTCTCTCTCTCTCTCTCTCTCTCTCTCTGGGGCTCAGGTACAGTGTTAAGGTGGCAGAGATGTGTAAGTGGAACGCTCAGTCCCATACACCAGCATAATGCATGTAGCGTTAATGATTATAGCCAGCGTAATGAAGTATGCTCTGTTCATGCGCAAGTCCTGTAATCAGTGTGGATGATGTACTCTACATTTACTCACCACTCCTCTGCCTTTCAGGTCTTAAATAACCACGTACTACAGGGATTTATGTTAATCGCAGGCTATTTGCAGTTCTATGTTCCTCTCCTTGCATTTTTCAGGTCTTCTTCTATTCCACTTTGGAGGATAAAATACTCAGCGGGCATTCCAAGGGCATTTCATATAAGGGGCAGCTCAAAAAAAAAAAAAAAACAGCACTGGAGATCAGTGAGACGTCCCTGCAGAGGAAAAGGTAGCTCGTGTCTACTTTAAAGACGTCCCCGATAAACAGACAGCGGTTCGGTGTCACATGACAAGGCTGAGGATCAAACCAGCACTACACCGCAGTCTGTTCACCGAACTCTCGCTTGTTTTTTTTTTGCTCTCCTCCAGGACAGACAATGAAAAGGTCACTCTCTAGCGCTAATTACCTCACATCCTGTTTTCTGCTCTGAAATCAGCTCCAGAAGAAGACAGAGATTATGTCAATTACACCGCATAATGACTTTCACAACAACGCCTAATGATGGAGAGAAGACAGACGTAGAGGACGGTTTTCTTACGTGCGAGTGAAGTGAAGGAGAAACAGAGTGTTCGCCTCAGAGCGTTTAGCAGAAAGGTTCAGACTCACTGCAGCGTGTTAATCCAGATAGCAGACAAACACTGACACAATACTAGCATCGTAACATTCTTTTTAAATTAAGAGGACGTTCCCACAGTGTCGTATTATGATATCACTCTCTTCTTTTTGGTGATATTCACGTCATGTGATTGATCATGAGCAGCAAAGCTTCCTCCTGTTTTTAATCGACGTGAAAACACAATATGGTACTATCATCTAATATATCGCAACGTGCCATACACTAGCTATACATTACTGATACATTTTACCACGTATACAAATCACAGAACCATATACAGCCATATGGGAGAATTTATGGATTATAGTGACTCTGTCATTACTTTTGTGTGTATTATGGTTTATATGGATAAATGTTATGTAAGGAATAAAACACATCGTAGCATGCTGTTATAGGAAAATAATCAACAACAAGGCAATGTGATGAAGCGGCGTCACTGTCACCGCTTTCCTATAACAGCATGTCCCTCAGCGTTTTATTCCTCTTCTACCACAGCAATTTGCTAACCATTTGTACATGCTGTAATTTTTATCCGTTTATAGTTACATGCAATGTTCATGAAGCGAGTTAGTTCCCCAGCAGCAATAATCAGTCGTTCTCTCAGCAGCGTCTCTTTTTCTCTCTCCTGAAGTTAATAAGATTTAATAAGAAAAATGCAGATTGCGACGTTACTGAGTAACCGCAAAGCATAAACTCCTCAGTCCTGAAGATATTTCTGTGGAACTGAGTGTTACAAAGCGCTCACACTGGAGACTCCTTCCATAAATGTCTCCTTACAGAACCAGTTTTTAAAAATCCGTTTCTGTGGTGTCCTAGTAAATGAGCTGTTACTATAGAAACAATGACATATTAGAATTAATATAAATCTGTGATTTGCAGCTGCACTACAACACTTTCTGACCAATCAGAATCCAGAAGGATTCTGGTTCCTTTACCCTTAATGCCTCTGTGCTGCTATTTGATCTTATTCCCGGCACATTTTAAAGGTAAAGCTACTTCACGTGTAACTCCAAACCCTTTAAATGCGTTCAGCGTGTCAGTGTGTGTACAGACACAGTAACTGAATCCAGAATGACATGCGAGTTGACAGCAGTGTGTCACCTTCCTGCGCTTTAGCTCTGTTGTTCCTCACAACTGTCTGTCAGAGGTTCGGAGACGCCTCGGGTCATGATGCAGTACGGCAGAGTACAAAACCGAGAGAGAGAGAGAGAGAGATTGAGAGAGAGAGAGAGAGAGAGAGAGCCCTGAGTGAACCCCTGTGTCAGGTTTTAAGCTAAATCTCCTTCCTCTTCTGTAGCTTTTACAGATTTATCTGCTGTTCATCTGTTGATTTGTGTTCATGGCTGTTTCCCTGCGCTGTTTGAAATGAGGCTGAGGAGAGGAAGGTGCTGACAGGATCGCTGGAGGGAACAAGAAAACAGCACACTGCTGTGTGTGTGTGTGTGTGTGTGTGTGTGTGTTACAGTATACAATCCTTTGCTCACCGTATTTGTGCACATCTCTAATGCAGCACGAGGGTCTCCAAGCGAATACGCTTCAAAGATGGGATTTTTCTATAGATTGTACTTCTGTTCAGTTTATTAGCACAGTGTTAAATAGAGGCTTTCTCAGTATTTCAGTATAATACTGAGCAATTTTCCGAAATGAACACTGCATCTGTCACATGAAACCTTTAGCTGTGGTGACATTATGTATTGACAGGTATGGCTGAAAAATATAATCAACTGCAGTGATATATTGTAGAAGGAATAAAAAATTTGCAGGACATGCGGTTTTGGGAAAATAATCATCTTCACGTCAGTAACAGTAACCCCGCTTCATCACTCCTCTCTGTCGTTTATTATTTTCCTCCGACAGCATGACACACAGTGTTTTATTCCTCTTCCACTACAGCACTTTGCTTAACAATTATGATTTTTTTCATTATTAATGAATGACACATTGTGACTTTTATCCATCTATAGTTACATTTCGTGTTCGTGAAACAAGTTAGTTCCAGTTCTCACTTATGTTAGAGCAGCTATAAACAGTCGTTCCATCATTAGCTTTTTTCTCTCTCTTGAAGTTAATAAGATTCAAAAATAGCAGAGAAACCACAAAGTATAAACTCCTCTGTCCTGAAGATGGAAATTATTTAAAGTTACAGCTTCAACTCTGACTGTTACAAAGGCTGACACTGGAGACTCCTTCCATTAATGTTAAATAAACATCTCTTTACAGAAAACTTCACCACATCAATGATTTTATGATCCATTTATGTGAAGCGTCCGCCGTACAAGAAACGATAACTTACCATAGAAACGCTAAAATGTCAGAAGGTTAATATAAACGCGTGATTTGCAGATGCACTACTATTTTATAGAAAATTAATCAACACCTATTGACCAATCAGAATCCAGAATGCTATAGCTCTGTGGTGTAATGGTCATTTAACAAACGTAGCTCCAGCTGCAGAGGGGAAGTGAGCGAGAGCGTGTTTAAGCACAGTATTGGAACCCAGCGCATGTCGCGTGTCTGCCGTCCGAGGTTTAGAGAGATGGATTTTTCTGAGCCGAGGAGGAATCAGTGGCGCGGATCAGAGGGCAGAGGCAGCGAGTCAAGGCCCCAGCGGGGGCAGAGCTGTGGGGGCGAGGACGCTCTCTTCGATCCACCGAAAAAAAACTTTCAGAGTGTGCCTCAGTGGACGCTAGAGAATACAAGCTCTGTCAGTCCAGTTTGTCTTCTGTCTGAGCAACAATGCATTTAATTAAAAACCACCAGATTCAGTCAGTTTTTGTCTTTATAAACACTGAAGACGAGGCAGAGAAAGATGCAGGAAGAAGAATAATGGGTTTTTTGCACACCAGAGAGCGATGGGGGGAAAGCGGTGAAAGATGGAGTGATGTACAGAGTGAGAGGTTAAGCCGTGCTGAGCGCTGGGTTTCAGCACTGGAGATCGATCACTCACCTGCTCGATAAGACGGAGCAAAGGGATAAAAAGCTGTACAGGAAAAGAGCGATTCTCTCTCTCTCTCTCTCACACACACACACACACACACACACACACACACACACACACACTATAGAGAAATACAGCAACAGCGCAAACTACTGAGTTTCCCATTTCCTGATAACCTTCCTGTCCTCTTCCCTACTTAGCCATATTCCCAGGCCAGCGCTTCAGATTTTACAGCAGCGCAGTTGTAAGATTTATTAAATCCCTGTTATAGATATCTCATAATCAGCGCAAGGATGATCAGTGTAAAGTATATTGATACTAATTGAGCTCCATAAAGCCTTAAATATCCTCCTGAAACTCTTATGGAGAGAACTGAGCTCCTTTCAGCATCGCTGTAATAGAAATATTTCTAAAAGCATTCGCTCATTAGTGAAACCGAACCAAGGACGCAAAGTTTCGACTGGGAAAACTCATTTTAAAGTAATTTCCGAATGAGGATTTTGATTATTCTGCCTTCCACATGGGACAGAATTGATCTCAGGAGCGCAGACATTGCTAAACATAAAAAAATCGTGCCTGCTTATGTCAGCTGCTCCTGAATGGAACACACGGGGACGATATTTTTAATGTCCACAATAATAATATTGTTGAATAATTGCAGCGTATATGGTATAGCTGATTGTGCGTATTTAATTTGTGTATTTATTTTCCCTCACATTGTTCTGTTTTTGTAAAGGTGCTGTAGCAAGTTTATTAGTTACTAGATAAAAAATGTGCAGTATTTCAGGAAAAGGTTGGCATATTATACCTAGTGTACCTAATAATCTGGCAGTCGTGTTTGTCTTTTCTGCTGTTTGACATTGATGCTGTCTTTGTCCGGCAGCCAATGGCACCCCTGAGGTTAAATAACGTTTATTAGAATTCAATTCTATCCCCAGTCCGTTCCATTTATTCCGTCTCCTTCTCCGTCACAATGCGAAAGGCGTTCAGATGGGACGTGTCATCCAAGCTCGACATTTCCATTTCTTAAGAAATCGTCCGAACCTATACAGCTGCGTCCAGCGAGGAAAAAAAAAAAGAAGTCCCAGAAGCGTCCTGCGTGCGGCCTCCGAGCCCGACCTTGGCATTTCAGCGCCGATTCCTGCATAAAGAAAGCGTCTCGTTGAAATTCACCAGGGTTGCCAGATCCTCCCACCAGACTCATTGATACGGGGGCGGATTGCAGGTGTGGTATTCATGAGAGTGCCGAGGGATTTGTCCTATAAAGTTAAAATATAGCCCTGTCACCTCCATCCGGCCATGTTTTATTCACGACTATCCCTCGCTCGCTCGCCGAGCTCTCGGCTATTCCACAGCCTTTTCTCCGGTCCTCCTCTCTCGCGCCTGTCCTCGCTCTCAGACTCCACTACTCTACTTTTATTCGGGATGTGTCGTAGAGAAAGTGTCGGTCTCTGAGCCGTGTACGTGTGCCTACACACAAAACTAATCAAACACCCGAGTGTCTCATCACAGCAGGGCGAACATCTTCTGGATGTTTACTCAGAAACGCTGGAACTTCATGTTCTAATCTGGCACACATTCATTTCTTATTTATAGAGCTTATGAGGTCAGTACACACACATGCACACACAGACACACACGCAGACACACACACTTATCTAATCCCTTTGTAGTTATATCTATGCACACACACACACACACACACAGTGTGTTCGAGGGCTGAAGGCTTCGCTTTGACACTAGTACAGAATGCAGAAGTCACACCGGCTCTGTACAAGTTTCCTACGTGAGTTTGTGTGAATATTTCACATGCAGTGAAACGGAGTTGTGCACTCGCTAATGTGAACGCAGAGTAAATCCACTCGCCATATCAGCTGTTACACATTACACTTTGGCTGATACGCCGTACGCTTTTACCCTGCGTTCGCATTAGCGAGTAACACGTCCCTGAGCTCGCGTTATCTAGAAGCTCCACTCTGATTTTATTCCGATGAATCCGTTTTTTTTCCCCAGCTCCATGTTTACTTTCCTGCTTCTGCTATTTTCCACTTCATGTTGTCAGCCTCGGTGTTGTACACATTACACCTGAAGACTCGAGCAGGATGTATTACATGAGATCAAAAGAAAAGAAAACACGAGAGTTAATTATCAGACACGAGCGCGGGGATGGGAGGATTCGGCTTTGTGGTGATGGAAGGAGTTTATTTTTCTCTGGTGTGTAAAACACTTTATGATCACAAGGTCCTTTAGATTATGTAAACGCTTTGGCAGTTCTGCCAAATCTCACACACACACGCACACACACACACACACACACACCACACAGCTGTTATATGCACTGTAGTGGTATTTATGAGGAAACTATTACATGATGAATGAGGTTAGATGATGATGTGCTAATAGTGTGATGTTACACTGAATGACAGAAACCTTTAAAGATTATAATGATGTTTATATAGAAATTTGAGCTACATTTAAACTGTGCTGATTGGAGCAGAAACGCCGTGTGTTTACTGGAACTTAGTGACACTTCGGCATCACCATCACCACTGAAGTGAAGTTCAATTATTCAACACTGAAACTGAGAACTTCAGTTCAGCTGGAAGCAGGAAGTAAAGATGCGAACTGATAAACGCCAAAGAGTTCCTCATTACACCACTATTCTCTTTCAGTCTCTCTCTCTCTCTCTCTCTCTCTCTGTCTCTGTTATTCTCTCATCTTCCCTCCTTTCTCTTCTCCTCTACACCATCCAGGCCTAATTAAAGACCCGTGGAACGATAGAGGTGGGGGGAAACCAGACCCGAGTCTGCGCGCGCTCCCTCTGGGACGAGGTAAAGGGACGCGTGTCTCTCGGTGAATCTCCACCTGCTTGTTAGCGCACCGTCTCTCCCTGAGAGGCTCTTCTTCACTTCCTGTCACACTTCCTCCTCTGAGACCTTAATGACTCTCGCTGCTGCCATTTCACACCTCTCTGTAACGGAGACGTGACACTGGGGACGGAGACGCTCTCTACAGGGAGAGGCTAAAGCTGCACGCGTAGCATCATGGGAAAAAATCTCTCAGTATGAAGCTGAATTTGTTCGGTGAGGGGATTTTTACTGATCCAACCTGATTGGCTGTAGGGACACATTCACTGAATTTAGGGGCGGAGCAAAGCTTCTCTAGCTGTCAGGTTCTCTATCTACTGTATTACAAATGTTTGTTCATTATGTGATAGATTTCTCTCTCTGTCTGTCTCTCTATCTCTCTTTCTCTCTCTGTCTGTTTCTCTACTCATCTCTGTCTGTCTCTCTCCCTTCTCTCCCCCATCTGTCTCTCACCCCTTTTCTCATCCTGTCTGTCTCTCTCTTTTTTCCCCCTCTCTCTGTCTCCCTTTCCTCTTTCTTTCTCTCTGTCTTACTCTCTCTCCCTCTCTAAGGAGTAAAGAGGGCATTGGTCATAGAGGCAACCTCTGACTAAGTATAATTCTCAACTAGATGCTCCCACCACCATGCTTCACAGTGTGGATGGTGTTCTCAGAGTGATGGGTTTCCATCAAAACTAATGCTTTGTTCCAAGGCCAGAAAGTTCAATTTTTATTTCCTCTGATGTAAGAACCTGAGTCTCTAACATGCCTTTTATCAAACTTCAAATAGCCACTTCTTCATAAGCCCCAGCTTTGTGGAGCGTCCAGGCTGTTTTCTTCACGTACCCCAGGAACAGAGCTGGGGTCAGAGCTGAGGTCAGAGCGCAGGGTCAGGCATGAGATGGCAGAGAGGGTTAAGGGCCTTGCTCAAGGGCCCAACAGTGGCAGCTTGGCAATGCTGGGACTCGAAACCCCAACCTTCTGACCAGTAACCCAGAGTCTTAACCACTGAGCCACTACTGCTGTCCAGCACCTTCAGAGTTTCAGCTCCTGAATCTGTATCAATGTTTATCCCTGAATCCTGGTTGAGATGTAAAACTACAGACAGAAGAATGAGAAATAAGCAGTGTAGGAACAGAAAGCACAACGGGTCTTAAAAAAGGGGTTTACACGCACGAGACTAGTGATGAGGAAGCAGGAATGATGAACTGGACGATAATCGTTCCTGAGAAACGGTTAGTGATGATGAGCCTTGAGCTTCAGCACTCAGAAAAGGTCTCGATCGTGAGTAGGCTAATATGAAAGTGCGCGTGCTAATATCAGGCTCTGACATTGAGGAATTAAGATCATTAGATTAGCTCTATGTTGGGGTGCGGTGTATGACAGCCTTTATTATTTTCTATTTTTACAATATTCAAGAGAATTTATTTGCCATAAAGTGCAACAAAAATCTATAAAGCTGCGTAAGGCTCGGAGAAGGGCAAGCTGAATTAGAGGATAAGAAAACTTTTTGTGTTCCTTTTTTTATTCTGGTGAGAAGATCATAAATCCTACTCAGTCTCTGAAGGAAGAAAAACGCAGAGACATATAGAGATCAAAAGTACAGCGCTGGATTCCGTGTTGAAAATCCATTTATAACTGTCTTATACTCCGTCGTGTGGTTTGAGTCATGGTAAAGTAGTTGTATGGATGTCTGGAAGTGTGTAACTCAGGACACACACACATCACATCACACACTAGCTTTCACTAGCATATGTTAGCCCCGGGATTGACCCTGTACCCAGACCATCCATTTCCTGTAGGTCTGAGGCTCACAGAGTTCAAATCCCTCCATCAGACCTCCTCCTCCTTCTCATCATCATCAGCTAAACATCATATATGTGTGTGTGTGTGTGTGTGACACAGAGAGAGAGACCACAGGCCGTTAGCTGTGATATCTGGCTGTGGCTTATTACCAACCCTTTTAGCCCACTGAGAGGCTGATAACCTCTCTGACACACACACACACACACACACACACACACACACATACGTATGTTTAGATGATGATGAGGAGGAGGAGGAGGACGAGGAGGAGGTCTGATGGAGCAATTTGAACTCTGTGAGAAATATAAGATGGGTTCTTCTTTCTTCTTCCTTACACCATGCTGCAGAGTTTCTCCTCCCTGCCGTCACACTCTCATCATTACTGTCTTTATACCGCAACGCTTGGTCAGGAGATGATGATTCATTTTCTATAACAGCAAATCCCAGATATATTAACACACTCGTTCTAATACGTTTTCGTTTCTATACTAACAGCTCATCCACAGGTTAACGATAGATGGATTAAAAAACGAGTGTAGTCACTGATAGAGTGAACTTTCCTCTGAGTAGAGATGTGTTAATTTAACATTTATGGAAGGAGTCTCCAGTGTCAGCGCTTTATATCAGTCAGAGGTAAAGCTGTAGCTTCAGGTGTTCAGGACAGAGGAGTTTACGCTTCGCAGTTTCTCAGTAAAACTGCAGATTTTTTGTCTTTTAAGAGAGAAAAAAAGAAGCTGGCGAGGGAACGACTGTTTGTAGCTGCCACTAAATGTAACTATAAATAGATAAAATAGTATGACATGTTGCTCTTTAATAAATAAAAACTGTAATCGTTGGCAGATTGCTGTGTTTTAAGAGAAATAATACACTTCATGTAGTGCTGTTACAGGAAAATAATCAACGGCAGCAGAGAGAGTGTTTTATTTCTTACATAATAATGTGGCGTAGAGTTTATTATTATTTCCAGTGGATAATCTATTGGAGTAGAGAGTTGGGATTTGAAGTAGAACTGATAAGTGTGAGTCGTAACTTTCCTCAGCGTTGGATTTGGATGATTATCACGTCATTAGAGGGTTTAATCTCTGTAAAACTGCTGTCACAGCATTTGTACAGCACTCCTCTTTTGTCTTTCTAACAAAGATATCAGCCGAGAGAGCTAGCAAGCTCCAGTTTGTTCCTTCTGTCATCTGACTACCACGTCGAATTTGTTAAACAAAAAAAAAGAATCGCTCATCTTCATATTTATATGACAGAACGTTACAGTGACAAACGCAGGATTGTGTCCTTCATGTACTACACACTTGGAAGTGAAAGAGTTCTTCAGTTTGTCCCTTTTAGATAGAACCGCTCATGAAGAATCCATAACCTTCCAAAAAAATCTTCAGGAACCCTTATATATGTGTTTAAAGGATATAAATAATGTATAATAATAATGTATAAATGATGTATGAGTATAAATCAGAGAGGAAGTACATAACGTTATGCTGCTGTGTCTGTAAAACCCTCCAGCGGTTCTCTGTCAGAAACGGCTCTAACTCTCTTTGGAAGATAAGAACCCTTAAACAATGAGGCTTCACTGCATTGCAGAAATATTTAGATATTGCAGACGAAGCCAGCACTCGTTATTTATTTTTCCCTTTCAAAATTTTTATTTTGTGACACTTCTTTTTTTTCGCCTATAAAAATGTAAATTGTTTGTAATTAGTTTTTTTCCTTTTGGATTTTACTTCAATTTTTCTTCAATATGTGGTAGCAAATTTGATAGGATGTCTTTAAAAGTGCACAACACACACCCACACACACACACACACACACACACACACACACACACTTGAGTCTTAGTGAGATTTTAATAAAGCTATCAAAGCTTAGTTCCTGACAGAAAGAAGAAACGCATCACAGTCAGGCAAATTTACAGGATCGTGTCATCCTAATCCCGGAATTAAAAAAGCATAGATATTTTAACACCATTACAAAAGTCGTGCCGAGACGACCTTTAAGAGACGGATGGGATTAAATAGAAAAAAAAAGCCATGCAGAGATGTCAAGCCCTCTCCATTTTCCTCTCTCTTTTCTACTGCCTTTTCTGCTGAGAATCTATTGAGGAGGGAATGGAGCGGAAGAGCCGGGCCGGCGCAGAATGGAAATAACAGGAGAAAGAAAGCCTCCTGTGCCGAGATGAGCCTGTCATTAGCCTTTCTGTAGAGATTAGCTTGTCATCTCAGCCTTTCAAAAAAGTAATAAGAGCAGAAAAGTCAAGGGGAAAAAAGAAGCATATAGAGAAAGAGAGAGAGCACTGAAGGGTCTGATCACTCTGACCTACACGACCCTGATGCACACACAAGGTCAGGGATGTAGCTTAATTGAAAAGGACCTGCTAATTAGGTAAAAGAAACTACATTACCCACGTGCCCCTGTGTGTCAGTGACAGGACAGTGAGGCTGGAGGATCTCTCAGTGCCTGTAATGGCCTCAATTATCCCAGTGTGTGTGTGCGCTTCACTGCCTCTCTGGTTTAAAGGTTAAAGACTGGTGCTGTTCCTCTTCTAATGAACTCCTCTCGCCTGCAGCTTCCTACTGATCAAGTGCACTACTGAGGTCACGACTGCACACTTCCAACCTTACTGCTTCTCTTTTAGTGCTCGGGCTTCCTGAGTTTCACACTTATTATCTCTCTGTTGCAAAGAAATGAGAAGTGCGGTATGCAGTGCCACTATGCGTATCTGTATCTGTATCTGTATCTGTATCTGTATCTGTTCAGTGCTCTGTATCTGTATCTGTATTTTGAATTTAAACCCAAAGTGGACGTCACCTAAACTAGATTTTTTTTTTAATTAAACATGAACACTACCACTATTCCCTTGGAAATGCTGGGGTTAAAAAAACCAGATGTAGAAATGTCAGCATGGTGTGAACTCTGGCTCTGACAGTTCCTCATCCTCAGCTACATCACTCCAGCTACAATTATTCATTTTGTTTGTACATACATGTGATAATATCTAGCGAATTTTGTTCCGTTTCCCAAAACATAACTAAACTAGTAGCCAAACTGAAACCACCGTGACCCTGACCAGGCAGTTACTAAGGATGAATAAATGAACACTGTAAATGCACTCTGTGCTTTTTCTGTGTTATACGAGCTTTATATCTGATATATATCGCTCGCTCACATGAAAGTAAAAACCTCATGCTTGCGTGACATTTGTGTTGCGTTCTACAGGATCCCAGTCCTGATGCACACCTCTAGTCTCAAACAGATTTCTGGCAAGATTTCTAAAAACATAAATAAGTGCACCTCCTATTCATGTCTGTTTAGAACTTTTGCTTTCATATAAATTGAGTTATTGTACTCTAAACAATATTCCAGTATCTCCACACACTGCTGATTTTATTGTGATATTTACTATCCTGGGGTTAGACAGTGAATTTATCACACCTACATGCTACACACTCACTTACCCCTGTGTTTTGAACTGAACCATGTTTTGCTCATCAGCTCTGCGTGTCTGTAGAGTTAAAGTTAATAATCACCTTCAGCAGACGCTGATTGTCTGGATCAGGAGGTTCAGCTGTAAGTCTGATGAGTTTGAATAACACACTCTCCCTGACGTCTCCTGCAGGACACCGAGATCCTGAACACGGCCGTGTTGAACGGCAGAACGGTGGCGGTGCCGGTGAAGGTGGTGACGGTGGCGGTGGACGGAACGATTACTGACGTCTCGGACACGGTGCAGTGCCGATCCACCGACGAGGACGTGGTCAAGGTCAGTGAGTACATACCTGCAGAGCAGGGGCGGGGCTTAGCCGTTTTAAATGCAGTGTATCTTCTTTATGATGCTCTTTATTCCTTAATTTTTTTTAATTAAATGTATTAGGGAGCTACTTCCATCAGATCACCTGAGAGCTTACATTTTACTCTTGCTGGAAGTTGTTCATATTTATTTAACGTAATACGCATCTATAAAAACAGACTCCTTGGTGTGTAACTTCAATAAGAAAAGCAAAACACAGCATGTGACAATTGAGTGCTTTACAAAATGTCAGTTTAAACCCAGTGAAGTAAAAATCTTCTTTCTATGTGACCAATTATAGAAACAAATATATTTAAAAAAATGTTCATATTTTTGAAGCATGCAAAATCCGAAATTCTTAAACTCACAGAAGGAAATGAACCAGACTGTTTTATTTGAACAGGAAAATGAGTCTAGAAGTTTTTAAAGAGCTTCAGGTTCGCTTCACCAGCTTTTCATTTTTCTTCTCTTCTCAACTCGAACAAAAGAAGTTCCTCGAAACGTCCATCATATTTCCGACACAGTCCAGTCACACAGTGTAATTAAGTTTGATTCCAGGCCTCTGAAGTTCTGAACATTGAGGCTAAATAATACAAAGAGGTGTGAGGAAGTCAGTACGGAAACCATTAAACGAGTTCACGAGAACATTTTAGCACCAGTTAGAAAAGTCATTAATACACACTGCTGCTAAAGTGTCATTTCAAGGCAACGCAGAGTCACTGCGGAAAACAGTGTTAAGTGTTTCACTGACCTGATCTGTAATATCCTACAGTGCTGTAATATGCTGCAGTTCCTATCAGGTTAGCCTCATATAGTCTGCCATCAGTTTCTCCTCCATAATGCGCAACATCGATATCAGTGGCTGAACACATTTTACACAATATTCTCCTTCAAAATTTCACTAGAGAGCTTTAATCTTCACCACAGGATGCTGTCTGAATTCCTCACTTCTGCCTCTATCTACTGCTCTATATCGGATAGAGAGAGAGGGATTTTCAGATGCAGTGAGAATTTAAAATCCATACTGTTTTTAATCCCAAATCTAACACATGCCCTCTAGCTACTAATTACCGGCAGAAGTCAGTGATTAGCTGGCTCAGGTGTGTTGGATAGATCAGTGTTGGAGCTGAACTCCGGTAGACGTTGAAGGAATTCATCAGTACAGATTTGCACAAGTGGACCTGCTTGTTAGAGTTATTAGAGTTAATCTGAGAATCACAGACCAAAGCACAACTCATTTAAAAAAAACCAAAAGCAACGAAAGAGGACGTAATAATATAGGAGCTGGTAGCTAGGAAACAACACCAGCACACTCAGAAATGCACACTAAAACAGGAAACAGTGACCATATAAGGAAAGTGGCAAGAGAAATGGATAAATCGTGGACATTTTGTGAAGGGTAACATAGGACAGAATCAGGATGGATGATGTGCAATACACTGGAGTGCAGAGAATGTGTTCTCACTGGATGATTTGATAATTGTGGTTCATAAATGTAACAAACGTCTGTGCTATGAATTAAGGTATTATAAATATTAATATTTATTATTAATATTTATATTATTAATATCTGTACCTTACAGCCAGAGATCATAAAAGTTCTCCAAATCACTCTTCCTGTAGGGGTCTCTCTCACACACACACACACACACACACACACACACTCTCTCACACACACACAGGAGAGGACAGGACACTAACTTGATCTGGTACAAATCCATCTAAAACTCTTTATAATACATTGCACTGTAAAAAAAAATGAATCGCTAATAAATCTAGAAATGACTGTGACTGTAATTAGCCGTGACGGAGGGCATTAAATCCCACCTCATCAGGCTTCAGTGCTTATTTGATTTACTGGAAGACTGTAATTGACATTTCACGAGGTAAAACGAAACATGCTCCGCCATCCCTGAAATCTGATTTCACTCTCAGCTCTGAAGCTGTGGAGCTGAAACGCTGCAACTCCGAAACTCGCACTGAAACAAGGCTGAATTAAAACCATTTCAGGAAATAAAATCGGTGTCATTTAATTGCCCTCCATTTCAGATGAATATGGCATGATAATTAGATAAGCGAGGTAAATTAAAACATCTCTACACTCTGACATTACCAGGCATCCAAAACATGTACATCAGAGCGATTAAAATGGCATTTTATTTATATGGAGCACATTCATGACCCCGTACGCCTCAGACAGCACATTACTGCTGCAAGACATTTCATTTTCCTAAGCACAAACAACTAATTAACATAAAATTACAGTTTATAAAGGCTAGAGTGTACATGATATACAGCAGGGGTTCCCAACCTTTCTTCCTTGGGCCCCCCCACATATATATATATATGACAATCTGAGCCCCCCCCAACCCTCATATGTGTGTGTGTGTGTGTGTGTGTGTGTGTATATATATATATATGAATGCTACTCACACATGTACACGTATACAGTATAATCATTACCTGCTCTTTCGAATACCTTTCTGATGTCAGTCGGTCTTTTTGACAGAGCCATCTGTTTTTTCCTCTTGAAGAATTCCTGATCTTTACCGATTGTCTCTGGATGCTTCGTTTCCTGGTGTCTTTTCAGTTTGCTTGGTTTCATGCTCCCGTTTGCCAATTTTTCACCACAGAACACACATTCAGGCCGGGACTTGTCTTGACCTTCAATAAAACCAAAATTTTTTCTTCACATCTGATGAAGACTCACCGCATTTTTCCATTTGATTTTGATATTGTGTTGACACGCACGTTATCTGAACCGACATCAGCCAATGACAGTCCTTCCAGCTTGGAACGTGAACGCAATTGGCTAGTGTAAAAGAGAATCGTTACTAATATTTTATATAAGAGATCATTGTTTTTTGACTGCCTTATTGTAAGCACATGTTTTTTTAAAAACATACAAAAATATTTTTATATAAAACTATTAGTGGAACATTTTATGCATCTTTATTTGACCTTTATTTGAACTCTGGGACGGACCCAAGGTTGGGAACCACTGATATACAGAATCTGGCGAAAACACAGCGTGTGTGCATCAAGAATAACTCTGCTTTCAAACGTGATTACACAGTTTTTGTTTGTTTAAATTGTTGCATTTTCATCAAAGACAGTTTACTGCAGCACTGTTAGTTACAATGGCATTAAGATGGGACAGGAACTGTGATCTGATTGGTTACAGAGGCTTTGGGGGTGGGAACTGTGATCTGATTGGTTACAGAGGCTTTGGGGGTGGGAACTGTGGTCTGATTGGTTACAGTGGTATTTGGGGCGGGAACTAAGGTCTGATTGGCTACAGTGCCATTGGGGGGTGGGGCATATGGTTCAACTGATGACTGGTTTTTGGTGCAGGAACTAAAGTCTGATTGGTTACAGTGATAGACAGAAACTGTGGTTTCTGTGGCATTGGTGGTGAGACAGATGGTTTTTGACTGGTGTCAGTGGCACTGGGGGTGGGACCTATGATTAGATTGGTTACAGTGGCATTGGAGGCAAGAACTGTGACTTATTGGTTGCAGTTGTATTTGGGCTGGAAACTGCAGTCTGATTGGTTACAATAGTGTTTGGGGTGGGACGTAAGCTCAGATTGGTTACAGTAGCATTGGAGGTGGGACTTACGGTTTGGTTGGTTACAGTGGCATTCAGAGAAGGGACTTATGGTTTGACTTGTGACAGTGGCATTGGGGGTGGGACTTATGGTCTAGTTAGTTACAGTGGCACTGGGGCAGGAGCTACTGTTTATTCTTTACAGTAGTATTTGGGACAGAAACTGCAGTATTATTGGTTACAGTGGTGTTTTGTGTGGGAACTAAGCTCCGATTGGCTACAGTGGCATTGGGCACAATTCTACTGGGGATGGGACTTATGGTTTCTCTGGTTACAATGGTACTGGGGGTGGGAGTTACAGTTTGATTGGTGACAGTGGCATCAGGGGCAGGAACTGCTGTTTATTGGTTGCAGTAGTACTTGGGGCAGGAACTGTGGTCTGGAGCCTCTTATTCTCCATCAAAGCTGTACCTCTAGCTAGCTAAAATGCTTTCAGTAATGTACAATGACACTTAAACACTGATAAAATTGATTGGCGCAGTACAAAGCATCGTGTAAATCACCATACAGTGCACCATCACCTCACAGTTAAACACAAAGAAGATCAAATTTAGATGTCTCTTACCACAGTGAGTCACACATGAGAGACAGAAACAACAACACAGCTGATGGCTAAAGCGTTAGCCTCTCTGTCATCAAGGTCACAAACACAACATGATATATAGATCCTCTGCAAGATCAAACTCAACCCTTTTCCCAGGAAGTTTCCAAATTGAGTTCTCACATATTTCCTCTGTTGAGCACTCGAGCTGCTGAAATGACCAAAATGCACTATGCTGCTAATGACACACTTAAACGAGACTTTAAGAAAATGACTATAATAGCACACACATAACAAAGAAGCAAGCTGAATAGTTTCCATCCTCACTGAACTTCACACAGAGGTTGATAGCTGGCTTTGATTACAGCTCGTTGTTCTATTACTAAAAACTCTCCCTGCTGAGACTCCCGCAGCGTGTTGCCGCTCGATGTCTGGTTTGATGTGAAGCGTAATGGCTTTTTTTCAGTCAATATTCCCAAACATCATCTCTACCAGTCAGTGCTCATTACGTCCTCCATCCACATGAATGCTGTTCTTTCATACTTCTGTTCTAAATGCCTTTGATATTTCGGCGTCTTTGTTGTCTTTTGTCTGGACGTTTTATATTTATTTCATTGTTACACTATTATCTCTGTGTTATTATTTCAGCTCCTGGTGCCACTGCCATGTCTCGACACATTCATGTACCTAAATACAATAAAACACCATTTCTTATTGTGGTCATAAGAAATTTCAGTCTGCGAAAGTTTTATACACTGCATTACTATTCGCTTTTGTCTTTACACCGTGGACAAATATTAACAGCAGCAAGTATTTGACTAATGTTTTAACGCCATGTGTTGTTCTTGCAGCTTTGCTAGTATTGTATGCACATCTCCCTGAGAATAAAGACCCAACTCAAGTCCCACTGGTGTTTATCGCTTCACATGTCATGTTTAACGTGAAGCGATGGTGTGTTGTATCTATAGAGAAATCAGGTGATTGTGATTGATGATATGTCCTGGTGGAACAGCTAACATCAGCTAGCAAGGAAGCCATGGTTAAGAAATAAGTTTAAAACTTCGGTGTGAGCTTTACTTAATAATTAGCTGTTTCTCTGTGTTGTTTTCTCAGACAGAAGGGAGCAGAGCAGATGAACTGCTTAACGTCAGGCAAATTCTACTCAGGTTTGGTCTAACTGCTCTATAAATCGATCTGATTTTTTTTTCTTTAAAGCAGAAAGGTTTGTCTATCCAGACTGCCATTATAACGCCCTACTGATTAGATCTGTGTGTGTGTGTGTGTGTGTGTGTGTGTGTGAGAGCTTGTGTCTATATGTGTATATATTTATCTGTGCACCTGTGCGCGTGTGTGTGTGCGTGTGTGTGTGTGTGTGTGTGTGTGCGCATTCAGGCCACAGCAGCCAGACAGTCTGATTACAAATTACAAGTGAAAGAGAGCAGGAGAATGAATTTTGTGTGTCTGTGTGCGTGTGTGTGTTTGTGTGTGTTTGTGTGTGTGTGTCTGTGTGCAGGAATCAGTCATGCATTTGATTTAAAGCACGATTTGGACTCAGTCAGGTAGAAATGAAGTCCACATCAGCTTGAGCAGAAGCAGATTAGAGTCCCGCTGCTCTCCACTGTGATTTATTCCTGCTGTAATAACTGCAGCTAATACACAGCTCCATGTTTATGACAGAAAGATGGAGTAAGCACAGGTGGTGAATGTGGTGACATGACATCCAAGGTCTCGGAGAAAAACGTGAGGCCGTACATTTAGCGCAAATAAGCTAACGAAACCACCAGTGCTGCCGTGGCGAATTATTAATGTCCTCTTCTTCACTTTAAAACTTTACACTAACTTTAAAACTTTACACTAACTTTAAAACTTTAAAATTTACACTAACTTTAAACTAAATATTACACTAAGTTTAAAACTTTACACCAACTTTAAAACTTTTAATTTTACAATAATATACTAATATACTTTTACATTTAAGCTTCAAGATTTACATTAAATTTACCCTAACTTTAATTTAAATGTAATTAAAATTTACACTAAAACTTTACCTTTAAACTAAACATTGCACTAAGCTTACAACTTAAAAAGTAAATTTATGCTAACTTTAAGCTTCAAAATTTACATAAAATTTTACACTTTAAAATTTACACTAATGTTAAACATTACAATAACTGTAAACTTTCAAATTTACACTTACTTTAAGCTTCAAAGTTTACACAAAAATGTACACTAACTTTAAAACTTTACACTAATTTAAATTTTTAAAATTAAAATTTACACTGACTTTTACTCGTAATGTTACAATTTAGCTTTACACTTTAAACTTACTTAAATTAACTTTAAATTTACACTAAATTGGAAGCTTTACAATAGTTTTACATTTTAAAATGTACACTGTTTACACAGGAGGGAGTCAGGTGACACAAATCCATATTTTTCACCATGTTTTATTTCCGCAAGTCCAGTTTTATCACCGGAGGACATATGCCAATATTTTATTACACTTATAAATTTTAAAATTATATTTTATGACATTTTGAGAAAATTACACTCCACTCATCCACAACAGCCAACTGGAAAAGTTGTCTGGTTTTTGGTTTGACAATGACAAAAAAAATAAAAAAATCAAAATGTTGAAAAAAAAAAAGGCCCAAAATAAAAAATGCCATCCTTGCTCTCTCTCTCTCTCTCTCTCTCTCTCTCTCTCTCTCTCTCTGTGTGTGTGTGTGTGTGTGTGTGTGTGTGAGTTCTTTCTGCTGTTCTATAGCAGAAAGAACATTACCGATTATGAGCGTCTCTTAAACGCAGTACACTCGGGATATTTTATGAGAACATTTAATTATGGATTTGGTAAATAGGATTTTAAAAAGCAGCCTGCTTTTTAAACCTGCTTTGTTTTAAATGATTTTTTAAAAAAACAGTGGAGAAGCTCAACAGAATGCAGTGTTGTTATTGCTAATATATTCTATTTAAACTGCATTTTAATTGTTGTTAATTGAAGATTAATACATTCATGCTGTCAAAGAAGAAGCTGAGATCATGTACGAGGGCCGATTGTTATATTGGATTGTACTAAAATTGTGTAATGTCATGACTTTGTTATGAGCGCCTGTAATGAAGTTAATAAGTTTGTGCTTGTGGTTTGGATCAACTGAAGATTTGACTTAGCCTTCTATGCTCGATTAGCACACCTTCAGTCGCAGCACACACGTTGCCTTATATGTAGTTTTGCAGATTATAGGAAACATGAAGGATGCATCGAGTGCTAGTACGTGGTGCTCACTGATACCGATACTGATACAGAATGAGTAACCTACTTAATATTAACCGATCAGTCAAGCCATTGAACACTTTATTTAGCTCAAGATTATGTTTGATGCGCAGATGTGTGTGTTCACGCACTTACACTACTAGGCTGTTCTTTATAACGTTAGCGAGTTGATTTTAAGAGAAGTGCATTAGGGCTGCAGCGGAAAAGAGCAGGTTTTGTTTCACTTCATTTCATTCACCTAGCGTCATTTGTAACCATTTTTTTCTCACCTAGCCAACACTTCCTGCTAGCGATGAGCTCCTAACGCTGAGTTTTATGTTTAAGATGTTTTAACACTTGATATTGATACCCTTGATATTTTCACAGAGCACAGTCTGACTTGATCATTAATCGTGAAATACGTCCAGATCGCTGTCGTTTTGCATCATCTGTTTATTAGGATTACATCACATAGTATCACGTGGTATCTGATGTTGGGATTAGAGCATTTTTTTTTTTTTTTACAAGTACAAGTAACTGAGCATGATATCAGAGCGATATACGATACAAGTCCCGGTAAAATGATAACATCCACAATGATTCACTGTATGAGACCAAACCAAAGAGAAAACACAGTATTTAGCATAAAACTAAAGTGTTTCCTTTCCTCATTGGAAACAATCTTTTACCCAATTCATTTTCCATGCTAATTTTCTGGTAAAGTGTCTCGTATAGACACGCTAATGGCTGTGTGGCTCCTCCTCAAATAGGCGCTTGATTAATTCTGTCTGACAGTGACATCCAGTTTATTTACCACCTTAATGTGGACATGTGTGTGTGGTTGTGGACAAGAGGATTACATCTCCAAATGTCAATGATTAATAATGAGCTTCATGACTGTGTGTGTGTGTGTGTGTGTGTGTGTGTGTGTGTGTGCGCGTGTGTGTGGCTGCACTGTTAGTGATTGGAAGATTTCATACTCAATATCTGCTTAGCAGGCAATGAAAAGCCTCGTTTACAGGCAGAGAGGAGAGAAAAGAAGCGTCAAGGACCCTGACAGACATCTCCATCAGTCAGATGGAGTGAAACACACACAACGCGCGCACACACACACACACACACACACACACAATCTCTTAGGTCTAACAGCTCTAACGCGCTCGCGGGCTATAAATATAGCATGATGTCTTTATACTCATGCTGCAGTCTGCTCTTTGACTCCGAGCTTTTATAGTGCTGTTAAAACACTCACACACACACACACACACACAGAGGATACTCTTCTAGCTCTGGTTTAATATGATATAATCACACGCTCCATTTCTCTTTATGCTCGTACAGTAATCAGGTAATTAGCGTCAGCGGCGCGGCCAGAATTTTGTTGGAACCTCGTAAGTTACAGTGAGGGTCCAGATCACAGCGTTACCATAACAACAAGACAAAAAAGAACTAGTTTTGTAGTTTAGACCTAAAACAGATTTACTTTACTGTCCCTGCATTTAAATGCTACAGCCAAAGTTACACTTTCTACACGGCTGTAAAGGATCCCAGAGCCACACGATGAAAACAAAGCAACGTTCTGCACAAGTCACAGGAGAAATGTGTCCTCGCACTTTGTGAATGTCCTGCTGTGATCACGAGAATTCAGCTGACAAGACACACACACACACACACACACACACACACACACACGACTGGCAGCTTGAAGCATGTTACGTTAAGTCTCTGAAGTTCAACAGCTATCTTTTACAGCCCTTGAAGGTTCTTTAACGGTTCTTTAAGGCGTTCTGCTTAGAACCCTCTTCTACAGGGACAAAACTAAAAATGTTTAAAAGTCTATTAGGTAAGATTTGTTTCTAAATGTCAAATAAGTGTGGTTGAATAACCTTTGAATTATTTTTCACTCCTTCAGCCCGCCCCCCTTCCCGCCCATGTACACAAAGCTCCGCCCCCAGACCCTGCAGTGGTTTAACTAGAGTTAACATTAGCCAGGACTGTCATGAGATCACTTTCAAGCACACTCGGCCGTTCAACTGCTCGAAAGCCGAGTTATAGCACTACGTTGTTGTTCCTCTTTCGGCTGCTGCCATTAGGGGACGCTACAGTGGATCATTGAGCCGCATGTTTGATTTGGCACAGTTTTTACGTCAGATGCCCTTCCTGATGCAACCCTCCCCAGTTTGATCCGGGCTTGGAATCGGCACCCAGTGGCTAGCGCTAGGTTCCCTGGCCAGGAATCGAACCCGGGCCACAGCGGTGAGCGCTAAGCTTCGATACTTAAAGTGATTTTTTTTTTGCACACAGGATAGATTCAGTATCTGGCTGCCCTGAGTGTTTTGCTTGTTTTTTGTTTGTTTTGTTTTTAGCAGAGTAATACACTTGTGACGAGGCCATGGTTTAAACCCGAATTTTTCTATCATTTCTGCATATTTGTTCACGTCATTTGTACTAGTAAGAAATGAAAACTATCGACGATTGCACCTTTACTGGTTCTAGAGTTGGCTGTCAGGTGAGACAGAAAAACATGGGCACGTGTTAACTATTCCAGCAAGAAGTAACCGGTTATCAGAGACGAGAGGTGTGTTTCTGACGGATCCCTAAATGTCCGCGAGCAGGACCTTACCTGAACCTGCGCTAATCACTGAGTCCTGACTGAGTTTAAACCCGAACAATGTCAGGATGAGTTTTCAGATATGACAGGAGGAAAGAATTTATAGATCTTGAGTGATGTGTAAACTGTGGCAAGTGTGTGTGTGTGTGTGTGTGTGTGTGTGTGCTCGTGTATGTGTGTGTATTAGCATTCAAATCCAGGATATCAGCCGAGGGCTATACTTTAGGTACTTCAAAGCACCTTGATGTGTGTGAGCGAGAGAGAGACAGAGCGAGAGAGAGAGAGTGAGAGAGAGTGTGTGTATGTTTGTGTGTGTGTGTGTGTGTGTGTGTGTGTGTTTGACGTGTGATCCCTGAGTAGAGATCAAAGTGGGATAAATGCTGTGATTTAAAGCCTCTTACACACACACTAGATTCACTGTGAAAGAACATTTAAACAGATGTGTTTGGCAGTCTGGCCTCCACACACACACACACACACACACACACACACACACAAACACACACACACACAATCAGATCATACACACCTAAAAACATATCCAGTCAGCTTGAGAATTATTGGCACCCTTTTCAAGATAAGAGAGGAAGAGGAAATGGACTGAAAAATGAACAAAACTTTTCTATAAAGTAAATTAATTCTAATAAAATAATAAACTTTTCTCAAACAAAACCACGTCACAATTATTGGCACCCTTAGAAATTCTTGTACACAGTGTAACTGAAGCATGCCCCCATTTATATTTTACTTGTCTAAGATCACCCAAGTAGTTAGGAACTCTTTAGCGGTTATCCTTGACGTCCTTTTTCACTGGGGTACAAATATAACGTGACACCAAGGCCACTTAGTCTTCCATCTACATATGAGATTAGAGAATGCAGAAAATGTGACACAGATCCTTATCGATGTCCAGGATGTTCAGCATCAGATCTAACACTCAAAAATAAAAGAGCGAAAATACGATTCACTTCTAAAGTGAAAGCTGGGACGTTCAGAGGAAAGAGCCGACTTTAAAAGTGGAAACTGATGGTTTATTATCCAGCTTTTCATCTTACACCATATTATTCAGTAACTGCAGAGAAACTTGTGGTAAAGCTGCTTCGTGATGATGTCTGTTGTCACAGACACACTGTCTGTACAAATAAAACTGAAATTAAATTGAAGTTTGAGCGCTTGTATTTAAATCTGTTTAAATAACATCGCAGATTGACTCTTGTATGTTCCTGTGAATAATCTCAATTTGCAAGATAAAATCTTTGTATCTGGCTTGGTAAGGTCTACGTCTCAGAAATAATATTCAGCAAACAGAACCGTGGTGCAAAGAAATAAAAAATAAACAAGCGATTAACCGCAGAAGACGGGAAACAGCACAGACACATTAATATTAAATAGTACTGTTAGCTAACATCAGCGTTCAGAAATGAAAATCCAACTCCATTCATGATCGTAACCATTAAAGTAAAAACCACAGAGCCAATGCGAGACGTTAGTTTATCCATTCGCAATTTCACTGCTCATTGCTTCCACTGCCCTTCTCTCTCTCTTTATCACTCTCTCCATCACTCTCTTTTTATCTTAACATCACTTTATCGCTGTGACTGTATTGAGTGTGATATTGCCTATGCAGAGGAAGCACATTTGTAATGTATATATAATGAACTGTGTGTGTCTCAGGTGTCAGACAGGTGCGACTACGTGTATGTAAACGGTAAGGAGATGAAGGGCCGAGTGCGGATGCTGGTGAACTTCACCTACAGCTTCGCTACGGCTCAGCTGGAGATAAACGTGTGGATCCCCCGCCTGCCGCTCCACATCGAGGTGTCGGACACAGAGCTGAGCCCCATAAAAGGCTGGAGGATCCCCACAATGCCCAACACGCCAAGGTGAGCACAGACATGCCCTGAGAAAAGCGAGGGAAGCTAATAAACATTAAATGGTACCATCACAACTACTGGTGCGGCGAGACCAAACAGCCGCAAGTCATTCATGTTCAATGAGAAATGTTCAGGAGAAGTAGTGGCCATTGGTGGTCACACAAAGTTGAGCAGGGAGAAACATTATCTGTGTTTTCTGGAGTGATTTCCCTCAAGAACATCCCATTCCATTAAACAGAATTGTATGAGTCGTTGATTGACGTTCTCCACCTCCACAAAGGATTTCCGGGTTTTCTAGATTTTTATCATTATGTTATCATTACCTTAGAGCAGTATCGTTACATTGGCATACACCAGGGGTGTCCAATCTTATCTGCAAAGGGCCTGAACAGATGCAGATTTTCATTCCAACCATGCAGGAGCCACACCTGGTAGTCCACTGAAAGCCAAGATCAACTGATTATACAAGTTGAATAAGATGTGACTACTGCTTGGTTGGAATGAAAGCCTGCACCCACGACAGTGCTTCGCTAAGATTGGACATACACTATACGGCTGTTTGGAGCGTGACTGTAGGGATCTGTTCTCATTCAACCACAAGACTCGGCACTGATGTCGAGCAAGAAGACCAGTTCCTCCCAAAGGTGTTCAGTGGGGTTGAGGTCAGGACTCCGTGCAGGCCACTTGAGTTGCTCCCCTGCACCCTTGGCCAGCCATGCCTTAATTAACCTCGCTTTGTGCACAGGGGCACTGTCAGGCTGGAAAAAGTTTGTGCCCCTTAGTTCCAGTGAAGGGGAATATTAATACTACAGCATACAAAGACATTCCAGAGAGTTGTATGCTTCCAACTTTGTGCCAACACACACAAAGTTCCAGAGAGAGTCAGTGAGAGTCACAACAAGTCCAGCCAAGTCCAAAGCTACATGAAAGTAGCTTTTATGTAATTTACAAAGAAAAAAAAAGAAAAAAAATCACTGCTTTGCTTTCAAACACACTATCTTCAATGATGTTGGTTGTAGATGCAAATTCCCACAGCAGTGATCTCAGTGTCAAGGTCCATGCTTTGGGTTATATGAAGTTAAGACATCTTTGAGTGATCATCAAGAGGTTGATCTCTGAGCAGCCAATAGTAGAGAAGGAGTAGTTTGTTGCATCACCAAAATGTCTGCCAAAAGACATGGAAGGCAGTGATGCAACAGAAGCGCTGTTTGGATGTCACACACATCTTTATTTTATCTTCATCTTTACACCACCTCAGAGAAATGTATGGATTTTGCTCCAATCTTTTTATTCAAGGATTTTCTTAACTAGCTATTGGATCTCAGTGGACTGTCACACATCCACGTTTAGTAAACACTCAACATTCGACATTTTCAGGTGGATGTTTAAACGGTGCACAGTGAATTCTTGATTTCCTCTCACTTATCAGATTTGGGTGACATTCTCCTGACATGTCATCAGTTACTCAAACACCTACACATGAACTCTAAGTAAAGTGGAACTGAGAAGATCTGATTATTTTCAGGAAGATCTGATTCAAACACATTTCTCCTCTTGCCTAGAAACTTGTTTGCCTAGAAACTTGTAGTTATTTCCCACTTGGCCTCCAGTGTGTGTGTGTGTGTGTGTGTGTGTGTGTGTGTGTGTGTGTGAGATATAGAGAAATAGAGAGAGAGATAAATAATGCTGTACCCGGATTGCAGAGGCGCAGCCCCGCAGTCTGAGTACAGAAACTCAGCAGGCCGAATAAATTCGAGATGAAGAGGAAGGAGAATAAAACATGGCTCAGCCGCTGGAGTGGCCCGACACACAGCAGGGTTCATGTCTCATTTCTGCTGGAGTTTTCCACACATGCACTCAGAGCAAATGGACAGAAATCAGGAGGCTTACATAAAGTTTCAGCAAAACATGGCAATAATAAATCAGATTGTTTTTTTCCAACTCACTTTCACACACAAAGTGCTAGAATTCACATCAGCTTTAATATTAGTAACAAAAAACTAGAGGTGGAGAAGTATTCTCACGAAAAGCAAAATACAAAAATATGTAATATAAAATAAAAATCTCTCCAATAAAAATGACAAACAAAGCGAAAACTAAATGGAAGTTATGGATCCACTTGGAAAAAAAAGAAAAGAAATCGATAACAATGAAGTTGAATATTGTCCTATAACAGCACCCTGAAGTGTTTTATTTCAGTTTGCCAACAATTACAATTTTTATTTATTAAAGAATTGCATTTTGTATGTTTTATTCTTTTATAGTTACGTTTAATGTTGTGGAACATCGTGAAACAAGTTAGTTCCCATTCTCTTACGTTATAGCAGCTATAAACGCTCGTTCTCTCTCTTTTTTCTCTCTTTTTTCTCTCTTTTGAAGTGAACAGGACATAAAAACGCAGCTTGTCATGTTACAGAGAAAACAAAAAGTATAAACTTAAACTTACAGCTTTGCCTCTGACTGTTACAAAGCGCTGACACTGGAGACTCCTTACAGGGTGTAGGGGTAGGTGTAGTATTATTTACTTATGGCAGTATACACATTTTAATACAAGTGTGTGTAAATAAGCCTTCCTGGATTTGCTCTAGTAGCATATTGTGTGTATGTGTGTGTGTGTGTGTGTGTGTGTGTGTGTGTGTGTTTATCCGGAAGGTCACAGATCTGAGGACAGTTGTGTAGTTGTATATCTGTCCCTGCAGCTGAGGCTCCATCAGAAAGACAGAGACGCTCTGAGACTTTTATTTCATCTCACCTTTATTTCGTGACTGTTTTGTGTTACAGCGCGAGTCGTGATGTTTGAGAATTCCTGAACACTTGTTAGAAATGTTGTGTAACAGCCGCGTTCGCTCAAGTGCTGCTAGAGACGGAGGGATAGATTTCAGTGTTTTAATGAAGCAGCGAGTGAAGTGGTCTCACATTAGCTCGACAAGGACAATCAGAAACATTTACAAGGACACATGCATTAACAAACAGGAAGTGGCATCATCTTCCTAAAGAGGTTCTGATTGGATCACTCTAAAGTCATTAGAGTCATTAAAGTCCCTCTCACACAAATTCAGTAAATGATGGATGAGAAAATCATAGAAGCTTTAAATTTTAAGTTTGATTCATGTTTGATTTAGTTTTTTTCCTGATGTGTGACAAAAATGACAAATGAATCACATGACCTCTAATTAAAGATAGTAAATGTTTCCTTGCAGTTTGTAATTTTATTTTTTCATTCTTTATTTATATCAGCATTTCAATTCAATTTGATTTGTATAGACATTGTCACAAAGCAGCTTTACACAAATCTGGATGTAGTGAAATAATGTCTTCAGCACAGTCATTTTGGTGTGCAGAGGCCAGGAGAGTGTATACACACATGCATATGTCATATGTTGAAAGATTTAACAGAATGTAACCGAATCTGCACTCTCCTTAAAATGTGATTATATTTAAGGTGTTATAAAGTTCTGCTATCTGCTGCTCAGTTTCCATCCAGAAATATTTTCTGTCACACCTGTCACTCTCAGAAATAAAGGTGCTAACTGTACTTTTCCTTGTTGCTAGGGTGGGGATGTGCTTTCTGACTTTAATGTGTAACTTTTACCTGCGAAGGTGTATATAATGAACCTCTGATTGGATCTTAGTTACGCCCCAGCGGCAAGGAAAAGTACCGTTCAGAGTGCAGGAGAGATGTTCATCATTTTACATGTCAGCACTTTTGACCCATTTCAGTCATGTGACCTTTCTCAAAACCGCCATATTTATGACCATAATTTATGACCATGACGGAACCAATGGCGGAAAAAAAAAATTAATAAATAAAAACATCCAAGAAGCGATACCTAAAAAATCACTGATCGTTGGTTTCCGTTGAGATTCGTACCAAGACCCAGGAAAAAATATATAAAGATCTGACATCAGCACAAACTTTTCCAAATGTAACATTTGCAGACCTTTATTTATATTTAATCCACAATCCATCACCACACACTGGAGAGCGTCTGAGAGCTTTAAAGAGTACACAGAAGGTTAATGGCACTCTGTTGCTGGACGGATTGCTGAAACTAAGCTGTAGCAATTGAAAGATAAATATGTTATGGCAGTCCTGGTCAGGTAAATAAACAGCAGTATCATTTCACCAAGCTTTCTAACTAGAAATAAAAGCTTGCAGTGATGCTACTCGTGAGATAAAACTAGCCGCTGAAGTGTGTAGCCGAGGTAGATGTGCAGATACAGTCAGCAGATACTAATGATGCAGAACTCACACTGTTAAAGCAACCTGGAGAAGTAGATTAGCTCAGCGTTTGTAGGTACATCCACCCCACCTAGCTAGCGTTTTCATACGTAGCCTGATAAGAGAACGGAGTGTATTTTATCCAGTTTTCTCACTTGATTGCTGCTAAAAATCTTCTCCAGCAATCGGGGTGTATTGGCACGGAGAAAAACTGAATATCTTTATTTTTTAACGGATATTGTCGCATCAACAGCGCAGAACACTGATCGATTGACAGCATACTGATACCGGTCACTGACTCCAGAATCCTATGATGGCGTGGTCATACGGTGACATCACATAAAACAGATGCATAACTTTATGTTAGCATGTTTAATCACGAGCCGTGTGTGTGTGATATATAGCATAGAGACGCTGAAGGAAGAATTCCCAAACACCTGATTCCGGTTTCTGACCTTCATTACCCCGGAGTGTAACAGCTGGCCAAATGCCATCGCCGCTCCTCAGGGAAAAGCCCCAGCTGACACGACCTGACACGGGCATTAATACGCCTGTAAAGCACAGCCAAATGTGCATACAAGAGCGAGGGAGCGGGAGGACGAGTGAAGCGGAGCGATTGCGCTGAGATTGCAGCGTGGGTTCTGTCCTGATTGCTGCAGCTGATTAAGAACTGATTAGATTTGTGATTGCTTCAAACCCCAGTGGAGCTGCGCGAGAGTGTTTGTGTAGAGTAGTTTAATTAAACGTGCGCACACACACACACACACACACACACACACACGCTCTTACTGTGTTGTAAGAGCAGACAGAAATGTAAATAAGTGTTAGTGTTAGATCATTCCCATTATCACACCTGTTCGAGCACAAACGACGCTAAACACACTGCAAGCACATTTTCAGTTCAGGTTTCATTTCAGTTAAACTATCATTCAATTCATTCTGAAATGAAACAAATATAAGAAAAGGAAAAGATTAAACCGTTACTATAACGTTACATCATCCACTGCTTTGTACAGAAAATCTCATTATCCGATCAGTGAAGGAGGTCTCGTCTCATCATTTCCTCGTAATTCTGCCCTGCTTTACTTTGTGTGCTGTTTAATTATTCTGTATTTAATTATTTTAAGTGCTTCTGATCGGGTGTGTTAAAGTTCCTTACACCACTGCGCTGGGAATTCTGGATTGTGATTGGTCAGAAAGTGATTCATTTTCTCCAACAGCAGCTCTGACAGCAGTGCAGCTGTAAATCACAGGCTTATATTAATGCACTCGCTCTGATGCGTTATCGTTTCTATAGCAACAGCTCATTCACGGACGCTTCACGTAAACAGATTAAAGCATGTACGTAAAAGTAAAACATTCGTGGAAGGAGTCTCCAGTGTCAGCGCTTTGTAACAGGTAAAGCTGTAACTTGAAGTTTTCTGACATCTTCAGGACAGAGGAGTTTACGCTTCTTTGCTGTTTCTTAATAACATGACAACTTGCATTTTTCTGTCTTATTTACTTCAAAAGAGGGAATAAAGAGAGGATGGTGAGAGAACAGCTGTTTAAAGCTGCTGTAACGTAAGCGAGAACAGGAATGAACTTGTTTCGCAGAATATTGATTATTGGGAAATAATGAGGGTGGTAACAGTAAATCTTCTTCATCGCACCACCCCGTTGTTGATTATTTTCCTAGCTCAGCACCACACACAGTGTTTTATTCCTCATGTTTTACGGTTTAGATTGTGTTAATGTCATCTCACGGAACACACATGCATCAGTCAGCATGTGTGTCGCGTTTCAGAAACGTAGCTGTTTTATCAGTCTTCTTTTCTCTGTTTTTGTAATGACGGTCATGAAAATAGCTTCACTGTTCTTATTCTGATGAAATGATGCCACCTAAGGTCCCGGTTCTTGGTTCTTGGTTCTTGGTTCTAGTTTAGTGGATTTTTTGCGGTGGAAAAGCAGGGAACCTTGTTGGTCAGAAAAGGGCGTGGCTCCTGCTGAAACTCCCCATTAAACACGGATGTGAGTGATTCCTGTGCAGTTTCTAGAATGTTCTGCCCTAAGTTCGTTCTCATTACAAATGAAAGGGTCGTGTTTTTATTGGTGTGTGTGTGTGTGTGTGTGTGTGTGTGTACTGTGGGCTTTAACTGAGTGTGATATCTTTCCCTCTCAGATTCTTGTGGATACGGATCTTGTTCCAGGCCGATCTCTTATCAGTATTCATTCAGAGCTGAAGTTTTGGTGACAATGCCCTCTTTAATCCACGAACACAAAACTTTCTCTTTTGTTTCTGAATCTGCTGGCCTTCTCGCCTTCTCATCCTTTTCTCTCTAAACTTTGTGTCGATATTCCCAGCTTGTCTCTTGCAGTAGACGCTTGTCTTTCTAGTGATCTCGCTTTTTTTTTCCCTCACAGCAGCGACTTTACTCTCAAGACGGAGCTCCCTGAAGGGCCGGCTTATGTGGAAATGACACACTGTGAAAGCGTTTGTGACTGAACGAGATTGTGGCACGGCTCCCCGAGGCACACTGTCTCTTTTACTGCACATTTAAATTTGCCGTTTCTGCTCTTAAGAGACGAATATGCTGTTTTCTCCTGCCTTCTCCTGACTCACGACGTGAGTGGAGGCTAACGCTAATTCCTGACTGCATTGTGTGTAGGACAGAGCTGGGTGTTGTCTCAGCTCCACAGCGCTCTCATTCTCTCGCTTTCACGGTCAAGGATAGGAGGCAGAAAATGTGCTCATGCTAATATTAATACAGAAAAACACGAGGTCCTTTTGAATAGCACTGAAGCCACGAGCTTGCTAGTTGCTAGCGTTTTAACTTTTGCTGTAATTCTGTGGATATTCCAGATAACATGATGATTAGGTACAAAATCTACCAACGAAAACATCTGTAAGCTCTGTCTTTATATCTGAGGTCTCTGACATTTTAGACATCAGCTAGCGATGTGTAAATGTTACAGTGTGGTCCAGGTGTTAGCTTAGCGAGTACCGTGAGCTTCGTTTTCTCTGGCTGAACGCTCAAACCACAGCTAGCACACTTCCAGCGTTTCCTCTGCTCTTCACTCAGCTGAAGCAGGGAGTGATAACGAGCTACTGCGGGAATCAGCTGTGTTCCAGCCACAAAACATTACCATGTGAAGAACACCAGGTTCCTACAGCTGGAAAGAAGGAGAACAGCAGAGTGAGAACAACAGAGTGAGGGGAAAAATTCAAGATGAAACTGGGTTGATTCTATCTATCTATCTATCTATCTATCTCTCACACACTCCATCTCTTTCAAACTGTCATGCTCTCTGTCTCTCTCTCAAACTCTCTCTGTCTCTTTCTTTCTCACACAGTCTTTCTCACTCTCTCTGTCTCTGTCTCTCTCTCTCTCTCTCTCACACACACACACACACACAGTCTCTCTTTCTCTCTCTCTCTCTCTCTCTCTCTCTCTCTCTGTGTGTCTCTGAGGATGGAGAAATGCTGATAAATGCTGTTGTTGTGCTCTGTGGCAGCTCCTGCTGTTAATCCAATGCTGTTTTAGCACGCTAATGTGAAATGATTAGCGTAATTGTCCTCCCATCATTACATGTAGGGACTCATCAAACTTAATGGAGGTGTGACAGCTGAGAATTTTCTCCTCTGTGTGTGTGTGTGTGTGTGTGTGCGTGCGTGTGTGTGTGCGTGTGTGTGTGAGAGAGAGAAAGAGAGAGAGAGAGATTGCTAACTGGTGAAAGAAAATATCTGAATAGTCACACGTGATGTGTGTGTTGTTACCAGGTCGATGCGGGACAGCGATGATGAGGATGATGAGGAGCGGAGAGGAAGGACCTGCACGCTGCAGTATCAGAGAGCCATCATACGCATTCTCACTCACTTCGTCGCCGAATCAGCCGAGGTCCGAAATCAGCTGACCTACATGCTGGGTTCTGATTGGCAGATGGACATCACAGGGCTGGTGTGGGACTTCCTGAAAGTGGAGGATCCTCGAATCGCACGCTTACAAGATGGCCGCCTACTGGAGGGAGTGGGCACGGGCATGACCAGCATCCAGGTACACACTCACCACTCTATCTATCTATCTACCTGTCTATCTATTCTATTTTGTAACTTTTTTCTTTTTTTTTTCTTTCTTTCTTTCTCAATTGCTTGTTTGCATACACCCATTCATTCCTCTTTCATTATAATAAATTATCTAGATAGATAGATACAAACTCACCACTCTGTCAGTCTGTCTGTCTGTCTGTCTGTCAGTCTATCTATCTATCTATCTATCTAACCTTTTGTGTGCCTCCATCTATCTTGTCCTATTACTTTCTTTCTTTCTTTCTTTTCTTTCTTTATTTTTCTTTTTCTTTCTTTCTTTCTTTCTTTCTTTTTACATACACCTATTCGTTCAACTTTCATTATAATAAATTATCTATCTATCTATCTATCTATCTATCCATCTATCTATCTATCTATCTATCTATCCGTCCGTCCGTCCGTCGCTCTGTCTGTTTTTTTGTATGCCTCCATCTATCTCTTTTATTGTTCTTTCTTTCTTTCTATAGATTTATATTTTTTCATATATCTTATCCCTTTATCTTTCACCCCTCCATCATGTTCAGCTCCTTATCACTGGTGAATTATCAATCTAATGTTTTTTCTTTTTTCATTTAATGTAATTGGAAGACAGAAGCATTAATGTCCGTGTGCATTAAGAGCAGAGAGATAGATACGGAGCAGCTGTAATAACTGTAACATGGCCATGCTGTTAATGCTGTTAATGCTGTTAATGATGTTAATGTTGTTACAGCAGTAATGATTAGCAGGTCATGTGAAGGTAAACTACCCCTGTGTGACATGCACAAACATCCCGTAGAACTGAGCAGAACTGAGCACAATTATACTGACAGTGTTCAGATTAAAGCTAATCATCCACTGAATTACAGCGTAACACCAGGAGGGATGTACAGATTGTGTAGAGTCTGTCAGCTGGATTAAAATAGCCTTAAACGCTTTGGATGTGTGGATTTTTTTTCCATAAGCAGACAGAATTTACTCTCAGAGTCCAGAAGTGATGATGTTTTAAGCTTTATGGTGCGGTCTTTAAGCTTTAAATCCAGCAAACTTCATCTAAGCAGATCAGCTGAGTCACTTCAGCTCGTGTTCTCACGTCGAGTGTGTCCAAAATCCATGAAGAGAATTAGATAAAAGATACAAAAAGAAACAAACTCAGGATTGATTTCTCATTCTGGCCAAGTTCACTGAGTGTGGATTAGATTTATCTTCACATCCTCTGTCTGTGGTAAATACGCAGTTTCACTCTAAACCTGAACCTCTTATGAGCTGAGTTTATTAACTCTGTGTGTGTGTGTGTGTGTGTGTGTGCGTACACGCTCTCCAGGTCCTCTCTCCTCTCTCAGACTCGATCCTGGCGGAGAAGTCGGTGTCTGTTGTAGACGAGAGAGTCAGCATCACTGAACTGGGCCTGCAGTTGGTCAGCGGCCTCACGCTCCGCCTACAGCTCAGCACAGGAAGTAACCAAGCCATCAGCGCCACGGCAACCACACAGGAAGTGCTCAACACGCCCAAACAGGTGACACACACACACACAGCATTATTATAATTTACCCCAAATTTAGTCAACCAGCCAAGATCATGTTTGGTGTCTGAGGCTTGCTGCGTCGTTACAGTGTTATTACATTGTAATAACAGATTTATGGCAGTATCGGTATTATAAATGTTTTGTTATATTTCACATTTCTACTTGTAAATCATTTATACATACTTTGGCTGTGTCCTGAAGCCTTGATGACATGTATGATAACATATGCATGTTTGTCTCTGACCCTAAAATAAAGTAGTTTTCATGTTTCTTCTTCTGAATTGCTAATGAATACTTATGACAGTGTCATGACATCATTACTTCAGTAAGGTAATGTTTTGTATTTCTACTTTTTGTGTCATGGGAGTGTCTTGACACCATAATGGCAGAGTTATGTATGTTTTCTCTGTCCTTAAATCATCGTTCTTCTTATTTCTGCTTATACATTTTTATGAACACTTAGGACAATGTCATGGCACTGTAATGACAGTTATCAATACTTTTCTCTTTGTTTATGAATACTTATAGCAATGTCTCTGAAAAGTAAATTATGTTTCATGTTTCTAGTTATAATTACGTCATGTTTCTGCCATGATGACAGACTTACGTATACTTCCTCTGAATATAAAGTAAAGCACATTTCCTATTTCTAATGATATTTGTTTTATAAACACCAGCAGTGTCATGACACCCTAATGACAGAGTTAATGCACATACAGTATTTCCTCTGAAAAGTAAATGAGTTTTCATATTTCTGCTTATAAATTGTTTATGAATACTTCCGCCAATGTCACGACACCTTCATGTTTCTTTAGCAGCAAACTTCAGACACCACGCATGATCCTGCTTGATTGACTACATTCGGGGTAAAGGAGGAGTGTTTTTTATTCATCTCTCACTTCCTTTAAAAGCTGTTCAGCTGTCAGCTACAAGCTCAACACTCACACTTTAAATTAAGCCAATTACACGGCAGATCTTCAGCTTGTGAAACATTACGGCGCACTCAGACCTCCCAGTGTGCACCTCTTCACCGTCACTTCCACACACTCGCTGCTCAGTGTAAAAACATCCCATTTATAAACACACAACACACACACACACACCATTTTTCCGTGCTCGCTCGCTAGTCCATTTAGACGATATTTTTCCCCTCAATATCCCATTTGTTCCGCAGTTGTGATGCGTACCTGTGGGATTATGGGTTGCTCTGGTTACCCGTAGTAACTCTAGTCAAGCGTAATTAAGGTCTATTTAAGGGCTTCAGAGGCAGAAAGTGGGTTAATTATCGTCACCTTGACGCACATAATCGGCACCACAAGCCGCTATTTCACACCACCTCAGCGCTTTTTAGACTTTTCCCCATTCACTCGGGATGAATGTGTGTCTTGGAACACTTACTGCACATTTCTATAGCGAGCGTGACGGGTTCTCTTTAACGCCTTCGTATTAAAGGCGAGACGGAGTTGACAGCTTGTGAATGCAGAGATTTTTTCACAAACAGACTCTTTATATTCCTTAAATGCACAAGAATTTCACCTCGCTGATTTTCTTGCATGTGTGAACACGTAAGAGTAGTGTTCATAAAGCTGCATGAGACCTACATAATGCTTACATGACTTTAACTCACAGTAATTAATCTGGATAAAAGTCTCATTTCAGTAAGTGTCCAAACTCACACAAATGTTCATAAATCATAGTGTCATTATTGTGTCATGACTTTGCATTCATAAAGTATTCATAAACATTTATAAACAGAAATAGGAAACACACTTAATGTATGTAAATATATGTAATAAATGTAATGATGTCAGTGTCAGAGTTATAACCTTTGCAATGTTACATTGTTATACAGCAGGTTTTCACATCCGCATCATTACTGTTATAACCCTTAACTGGTGAGTTATGATGCATCATGACTATAGATTGCAATCTTTATTTTATGGAAGGAGAGTTATGGTATGTCATTTATCACTTGGTATGGAGTGTATGCTGAGTAACACCTTACCTAAGTGTTCATAAGGTTACATAACATCACAAGTGACATAACCCTACACGAACCGTTATAAAGGCTTATTCCAACATGCATCGGAAAGTGACTCTTCAATTCTGATGTCAAGTTGACATAAGGCTGTCCTGTGACTGTATTTTAGAATTTCATTGCAACTGACTTCTGGTCATTATGTGTCATAAGGATGTCATAAGGATGTCATAAGGATGTCATAAGGGGGTTAATTGGAAAATGAAAAAAGGTGACAATTCCAAAGGAAGATCTAGAGGGACTGTTGAACTCGATGGTTCCACTTGGAGGTAATAACATAAAACTGCTGTATAACACTGTGACATAGTGACAAGATTATAACACTGAGCATTATTACATTGTAATAACAGCTTTATGACTATTTCCTCTGGTCCTTTAGTAAACACTGTTTTGTATTTCTACTTTTTTATGACATAGTATCATCACAGCAGTGTCATGACACAATAACGACAAAAGTTATGTATTATAAACTACTTATTTTTTTATATAAATACTTATGGCCATGTCATGACACTATAATTACAGGGTTATGTATGTTTTCTCCGGCTATATTTTTTTTTGTTTTGTTTCTACTTATAAATTTTTTGAGGATTTTCTGGCATAGACAGTTACGTACATTTTCTTTCTGCCCCTTAAGTAAAGCGTTCTTCTTTTTATTTCCACTTATGTTTTTTTAATATTGCCATACATTTCTATGAATACTTATGACACCATAATGACAGACTTTTGTTTATTTTCATTGACCCACTATGAGTTTGTGTTTTACACACACACACACACACACACACACACACACACACACACAGCATTATTAATACAATATCAGGACTAGAAGATTACTTTAGAGTGTGAGAATGCAATAGTGTCATGATGTATTAAGGTCAAAACACATCCAAGTCATTTACAGAGTGCATTTCAGATCACTCGGACAGATTGTTATTATAATAATCAATCATTCACGACTGTTCACATTTCATCACTTATCTGTGTGTGTGCTGATGAGTCGATGATGGTGGAAAACTCCCCCTGCGTGTCGGAGGATTTGTAGTGTGCCTGATCTGGAACGTTTGTATCTCATCCCGCCGAGCGAGAAGCTTAAGACACTCGTGTGTGGGCAAATCCCTGTTTGCATGGCCGTGTCCATAATGGAGCTTCCTTATTGGCTGGCTGTGGTTTAATAGAGCTTCTCCTGCTCAGTCTAGCAGAGCTCAGAGCTCAGAGCTTAACCTCACACTGCTCGAAATGTCACACTGATAAAGAGCCACACTGCTCACATTGAGGAGTTTAAGGATCTGTAGGATGGGTCAGTGGTTTAGCTCAGTGGAGTTAGGATGCAGATTTCCTCAGTGTTGCTAAAAAAGAAACAAGAAGAACTGTGTGGCATTACTAGCAAGCAGAGCTAATCATAAGGTCACTATTTCTTCTTCACTTCAAATGAGTAACATTTGTAATGTTGTAGTGATGCTAGATTTCTGTCTATAAGATTTTCCAACTTGGAGAACAAAGTGCTTAAAACCCAGTTATTAGGATAGTCATCTAGTAGAACTGTTGATTTTGGATCTGTGATTTTGGAATTTCACCCTCTTTGGTAGGAAAGCTGTGTAAAATGCAATGGAGAAAACAAGTATCACCTCTGGTTGCACTCCATGTGTGTATTTTTATTATCAGTGGGGCGACTCACAGCAGCTCAGCACCACGTTAGAGTTTTTTTGTCCCCTATCTGTCCACTAATAATTATTTTATGATTATTTTTGAACAAAATCCTTTGCACTGTAGCATTAAATTGCATCATAATAGTGGTTATAATTTATCACTTACAGCTCTTCTTCTTATCATTATTATTATTATTAATTATTCCTTATTGTTACTGATTTTTTAAAATTAGATTTCAGTTAAACAAAGAACCATTTGGACTTCAGTGGATGTAATCTTTAAGTGCTGTACTCTTCTCTTCTGTCTGTCCTATAGGAGGCGCTGATCAGTGCTTGGCTGCAGTTCAGTGACGGCTCCATGGCCCCTCTGGACCTTTACGACCCGGATCACTTTGTGCTGACGGTCATCTCTCTGGACGAGGAGGTGGTGAGTGTGAATCAGGACGCAACCGGGCGCTGGCCCATAGTCTCAGCTCAGGCTGAGGGTCAGGGCCCACTGCTGCGCGTCGAGATGAGCGTCCATGAGTCATGTCAGAAACTCAAACCTCGCCGCAGCGTGCTTGCCGCCGGAAACTGCCACGTCCGGGTGAAATATGGCCGCACGGAGAGCGTCTCACAACCTGAGTACGGAGATGACACTGACAACCACCGGCAGAACCTGAATTTACCGGACCGAACCGGAATGGAGGGCCATTACTTCTACAGCTCCATTTCCAACATGGACGACGATGGAGTGATGAGGAGAATCACCACCACAACCAAAACAGCAATCATCCGAAGAACTGGGGGAGAGAAACTGTCAAATGACGGCAGCCAAATTTCCAACGTTCCTATCGATTTCTCAGATTTCCCGGCCCAAGTGGACCTTCCCCGGGGACACAGTGTCTATGATGATGACTTGATCCAGAACAATCGAGGACTCTCAGACCTGGAAATAGGGATGTATGCCTTGTTAGGAGTCTTCTGTCTGGCTATACTGGTGTTTCTTATTAACTGCATTTCCTACGCACTGAAATATCGCCATAAGGAGATGAGCATCGAGGGTCAGGAGAGTCTGAACCACGCACATGACTGGGTGTGGCTGGGAAACGAGGCAGAGCTTCTGGAGAGTCATGTGAGTCTGACACCACAAACAGACGAGCAAATCACAATTATGGACTCCAGCATCGGCGGGCTGGAGGAAGGAAGCCTTCTGCTCAACGGCGGTTCTTTACAGAAGAACAGTCATGAGCGGCAGGAGCATCGAGGAGCCGAGAACAATGGCGGGAAAGACGGCAAAGGAGATTCGCCAACCACCAAGAGGAAGAGAGTAAAATTCACCACGTTCACCACTATTCCAGCCAGTGAGACTCTCGGAGAGGAGCCGAACGAGGAAATAAAGTGGGTGTGTCAGGATGTGGACATGGGAGAGTCCAAAGAGCTGCAGAACTACATGGAGCGGCTAAACGACAGTGTTTTAAAAGAAGTGGCGTAGTCGGCAAAGTGACGGCGTGTGTTAAACTGCAGAACTCACCCTTATGCCTTCTTCATAGAGCCAGGATTCAGTCACGGAAACATCACAAGCTCTCTGAGATACAGAAAAACCATGGGATATAACATTTGTGCATTTGACATACTCTCAGATCAACACGGCAGCTGCCAAAAGACTTGCTACTTGACGTCATGGTACTCATGGCAAAAGAGTTTTTAAATCAATGAACACAAAAAAATCCGACTTTCATTTATTGTTCATTTATTGCCCTTCACTTTATTCCTTATCCTCTTCATTTATAAACAAATTTATTTTAGCGCCTTTTCTAGTTAAAAAAAAAAGAAATGACAGCATTTCCAAGCTTGCAGATGCTCCACACACACACACACACACACACACACACACCAATGAGTGTAATATTAATGCATATTGTATCACTGTAAATAAAGTGCACATAGAATTGTTTTGACAGTTTGGATGTCCTTTTGAGTATCATTCCTCGTGCTCGTATACGGAGACCTCGTGATCCATCGGAGCTCGTGTTGTTCTCAACAAGCCAAAAACCAGACCTGGCATTTGAGGAGTTAAAAATATTTATGTGCATAAAATATAAACACAGTATTCACCTCATCTTCCACCTCAGCAAACTAAATTATTCCATTTTTCCCCTCTGTGCCCTGTTTAAACCCAATTTTATTCCCCAAATCTTTGGTGTGCAAAAGCTTCTGTTGCTGCGAGCATCTGACTCAAGCTGTTCCCAGCCAGATAGCGAAATAAATTCATCTCTGCTCTAATTTAATCATTTGTGACCGGGACAATTTTCATAATGCAAAAAAGGGCAAAAAAAAAAAAATCCAAAGCTAATTTAAATCAATTATAAATCCAGCATCATTAGAGCAAAACAGCAGGAGGCTGAGCAGAGTTAAACAAGGACAAGCCGAAAAGTGCTAATATGAATTTGGAGCCTACAAAGAGAAGAGAAGTGGTGGAAAACAGAGTGCTTTTGCATTTTTCTGCAACTTACATAGCATACATATCAATATAAAGAGTTATAGAACAATCTCTGAGCCATTGTGCTTGGACATTTCTCAGTGCACTTTCACATTTATTAGCCTGTTTGCCGAGTCTGAATCTGATTTGTTTTCTCACTGCACATAATTAAACAAGCCAAAAAGCAAAAATACCATTGTCTGAGGGGTGTGTAGGGCTGAAAACATCCTCGTAAAAATTCTTCCATTAATTGGTGAGGAATATGACGATAGAAAAAGTTAAACAAACCTTGACCAAGTGCATAGAAACCACAGAATCATCTGAGCATGCAGAACCTGTAGATGCCTCTAAACAAATCCTAACATCATTATATAAATAATGTGAGTAGAACATTTTGTGTATCACTTCTCCTGGACTCATCGCATTTCTGCTCACGTCTCCAAAAAAACACTGCAAATCAAAACACACTGCACGTTCGATTCACTTCCTGCCCTCGAGTCGATTCAGAGTCACATGACTTTATCACTAGGGTTACCTCGGTAGTGGACTGAGACCACCTCGCTCAGACGCTCTCGGACCCGAGTGCGATCGCTGTGTTCTCACCTGCCTAAAGAACCGCACCGGGGAGCAGAACACACCAGGACTTCCTTTCACACGGACTCACCACTCTGTATGTGAACACACACTGAGTCAGTACTCCATTACACCACTTTCTGCTGCTTCTACTCTGGAAAACAAGGACTGATGTTTCCTCATTAATTACTACAAAGCCATGAGCAAGATTTGACATTTTCATTTGCTTTAAAGTCTTTATCTGTCCACCTAGAGCACCATATGTGTCCATGTTTCACTTAACTTTCACTGAAGTGGAATTTTAAAAAGATTTCCTGTCCATTTATCCCCAATACACTACACACGTCTTAATCATCACTAGAACTGGCTCTCCATCCTTGTTCTGTGCCACACAGCTCAGATGATTGTAAGGTTACCTGGATGCATTTCAGTCAGGCTCGCACTGTATGTGATTAGCGACGAAGGGAGAATTTTTCGAGTTTCGAGAGTATAATACAATGTCTTGCTTTCATTGTAAGGAAAAAAGACGGTGCATTGCGCATATGTATCGACTCCTGACTTTCATCTAAAATATCTGGCTTAAAGCATCGACTCGTTTGTGAAGAGCACATCACTTGTGTGATCATTTTGTACAAATAATCAATTCAGACATGACTTGATACTTTCCCTGAAGAAGTTTTCTATATTTCTGACAAACGTCGTTTAGAATTATGTCAGAAATTTTCTGACAGGAAACTCTGATTTAGCCGTCAATCGAAGGTCAAATTATCCTGATTTCCAAATCTAATAAATGAAAGCAGTAGACTTCAGATATGATGTGTGTGTTCAGTGTTGCGACAGGATGCAAAAGAAATAAAAATGCTGTTTATTTTACGGTGCTCATTTGCAGAGCGTGTACATTACAGGCATCGCTGTTTTTTTCCCTCTCCCATCGCTCTGGCTGTTTGAATGAATTAATGAAAGCCGTGGTGTATGTTAATGTGGCATTTTGCTGATAATCTCTCAAGCTGAATTATTGCAAGTGTTCAGTACACAAATGCCAGCATTTGTCTAATTAACCTGAGCCGGATTTCCCTGGGCATTAGGGGAAGAGTGTCATATTTCCTCTTTGCTACCAATTAATGTGACGCTCGTATTAGTTTTCAGCTCGGAAATGGTCTTTATGATTATGAAGAGGAGAGTCAGCGGAGACTATTTATCCTTTAATTCTAACCGGAGCAGGGTCAGGAGCGATTAGACAACACTCACATTAATGAGTGAAACCCGGACTCATTATTCACTGCTACTCTGGTGTTCTTTGTAATTTAGGAACGATGCTTCATAAGCATTTTATAACCTGTAATACCTTATAAAGCTATATAATACGATCATTAATATGCTGATGACATCTATACACATTATCACATCTATACAGTCCATGTTTTGGCGGGAGATGATCTCAAACCCCGGACCCTGGAGCTGACAGGAAGTGACATCACTGCACGTCTGTGAGTATGAGCAGAAGTGTAATCCTCCTGTACTGTTATTAATGCAAGTGAAAGCCTTGTATTGATGATTTCTTACCAGGTGAATGGAGCCGTGTGTGTGTGTGTGTGTGTGTGTGTGGAAAGGATTTTTTAATTTGCATATTTTGGAAGAGTGTTAAAGTGGAGAATCTTCTAGACCTTTTTCTGATGTCGATTAAGAATTTTTGGACATTTCTGACATGGAAAATCCACGTCAATCAATCTACTATTCAACATAGAAAAATGTATCATCTGTAAGACAAGCTTCTTCATGTTTGCCCCTTCATATAAAAAGAAAGAAAAGAAATCATTCACATTTGTTTGCGCACAGAGTTTGGTTTTATAGATGTTAATAAAAGTTGAGAGTGAGATCACAGTGAATTAAATGTGTGTAAAAATTCAAACAGCACAGATGAATAAGGCTAATTTGGTTCGATTCTGGGTTTAGTTTTGAGTTGAATGAGGTTCAATTCACGCTGATGTAGCCATTATAATGAAGTTTCTCATCTCAATTTCTTCTGCGAAATTGGAGCCAGCTTCATGTTGGTGATGTTTAGAGAAAAAAAAAAAAAAAAAGATCAATGTGTGATATCTAGAATAAATTTAATCAACACAGAATCCCCTCTGAGTGGTTCGTGGAGTTCAGGCTTTAGTGCAGAACTTTAAACACTGCCCGTGTGTACGTGTCCAATGAGCCTCGTATTGACCATTTCAGCGTTTATCCTCAAGAGACTCGTTTTCATCCGGGTGTGTTTTCACTCCTTCTTTTCTGTCTGAATGAGCTCGTTGGTGTGATTACAGACACGCCTCCATCGATTACTGCCTCTTGAATGGAAACAAGATTGAATGAGTGTGTTGGATCCATCGCATTGCTCCTGCTCAGTCCTCTCCAACTTCCTGCCCAGCAACTTCCTCTCTGTCACAACTCTCTCTCTCTCTCTCTCTCCCTCTCCCTCTATCTCTCCGTGCACTTCCTGTCGTCCCCACACACAGCAGCCTGATAGATGACTGGTTTCTTTCTTTCTGCCTCCGTGGTGAGACTTCGATTGCAGCTCTATCAGTGCCGGGGCTGATGTGGAGGGAGTGTGTGTTGCTCTGAGGGCAGCGAATCACGACACGCAGCTTGTGAAGTGTGAAGGACGGAGAAATTTCACTGTCACACAAAGTGAGGGGAAGATGGATGGTACTCCAGTTGTAATTAACACACCATCATGTTCCTCTTTTTATTTCATCTTTATGGCGGCGGAGGGAACGAGGCCGTCTCGGCACACTGCACAACACTAAATGATTTTCTCTGTTTATAGAGTTTCAGTCACTTTTTTCTGCGTTCCCTCGCCTCGCCTCCTGAACGTACAGACGTCCTGCGGGGAAACGTTTCCAACGCTGTCACACAGAGGTGTGTTAATGAGGTCTGTGATTAGGAAACACGTCTGAGGCCTTGTTCAGGAAACGGCACGATCAGATTTGATTTTAAATTCACTGCAATAGCTCTGATGTTAAAAGTGACACATTAGGGGCCCAAGCACTAAATTTACTTATTAATGGCCCAAGCACTACATTTATTTGTCTAGAAATCCAGGCGGCCATTTTATGTATCTAGAGGTCTAACTGTATTTATTACTAAATTGATATATGTAGGATGCCCAAGCCTTGTATATTTAAGGGTCAAAGCATAAAATTAATTTATTTATAGGTCTGAGCACTAAATTTCTTTGTCCAGGTACCAGAGGTATTTATTGAGGGGCCCAAACATTTATTCTTGATCTTTAAATGATGATCTTACGTCATCGTTTTCAGAAATTATTGTAAGAAACTTGACTTTAATAATGGTGTTATTTTGTCATCGTATCGCAGGTAGAAATGTGTTTGCATATTTAATACCTGCCCTTCAGTCATATTAATTTACATACAATCTCCGCTCCTGAAGAGATTTTCACCCTGTTGGTGCTATATCAGTATTGACTCCGCCCACTATTTTAACACGCAACATGGATATGTTATCCAGGGACTCTAGCACATTAGTGTGTGTGTGTGGTCATGTTGCTAACTTTGATGTGTGTATTACCAGATCTTTATCAGCACTGATAATTACTATTCCCCCCCCCCCCCCCCCCCCCCCCCCCCCCCCCCCCCCCCGCCCACACACACACACACACACACACACACACACACACAATTTAATTATCATTATTTCCTATGACTAATAGCTTATTGATTAAAACATTTATTGATATTGACAACAAATCATTATTATTATTATTATTATTATTATTATTATTATTATTATGTATCTAGCATGAGGCTGTAACTAGAAAGTTTAAGTTTTTATTGACTTTAAATTTACTTTTAATTTTTATGACTTAATTATATGCCAATGTATTATTATTATTATCATCATCATTATTGTGATTATTATTGTTAAGGAAAAGTGTCTATCATGAACATCTTCATTTATAAATAATCTAATATATACACAGGAATCTCTTATGTGCAAATATTTATTATTATTATTATTATTATTATTATTATTATTATTATTATTGTTACATTGGTGTAGTAGAGAATGCTACCTGTCACTGATTGTATTATTATCACTAACATGAACTCGGGTCACAGAGTGGAGCAGTTCCAGGAGAAATGAGAGGAATAACGGCTGGTGTTCATGAAGTAGCTCCTGTCTGACTCATTATACACACAGAGATGATTTAATTCCTGATGAAATCAGACAGAAAACCGTCCTAATCAGAGAGACGCCGTTTCTGCTCCAACTGCTCTTCACTCATTTACATAAAACCAATTCTCCATTTTTCTCCTCTGATTCACTCGCATCTGCGCCCGAGATTTAATGAAGGAAACAAAGCGCAGACAAAAACAGGCTTCAGTCTGAACTTTAGCACGACCTCCACGTCACAAACACACAACAATACAAACACACGTCACAGTCTCACACTGCAATACAAACATCACAGTCTCACACTACAATACAAACATCACAGTCTCACACTACAATACAAACATCACAGTCTCACACTGCAATACAAACATCTCAGTCTCACACTGCAATACAAACATCTCAGTCTCACACTGCAATACACACATCACAGTCTCACACTGCAATACACACATCACAGTCTCACACTGCAATACACACATCTCAGTCTCACACTGCAATACAAACATCTCAGTCTCACACTGCAATACAAACATCTCAGTCTCACACTGCAATACACACATCACAGTCTCACACTGCAATACAAACATCTCAGTCTCACACTGCAATACACACATCTCAGTCTCACACTGCAATACACACATCACAGTCTCACACTGCAATACACACATCACAGTCTCACACTGCAATACACACATCTCAGTCTCACACTGCAATACAAACATCTCAGTCTCACACTGCAATACAAACATCTCAGTCTCACACTGCAATACACACATCACAGTCTCACACTGCAATACACACATCACAGTCTCACACTGCAATACAAACATCACAGTCTCACACTACAATACAAACATCACAGTCTCACACTGCAATACAAACATCACAGTCTCACACTGCAATACACACATCTCAGTCTCACACTGCAATACAAACATCTCAGTCTCACACTGCAATACAAACATCTCAGTCTCACACTGCAATACAAACATCTCAGTCTCACACTGCAATACAAACATCTCAGTCTCACACTGCAATACACACATCTCAGTCTCACACTGCAATACACACATCACAGTCTCACACTGCAATACACACATCACAGTCTCACACTGCAATACACACATCACAGTCTCACACTACAATACAAACATCTCAGTCTCACACTGCAAGTCGGGTCTCACGTCTCTTTAGTGTGAAAGAAACACAAGAACTCAGCTGATTTCGAAATATTTCATTTATTTCTATAGCAGAGGAGATCAGAGAAGCTAGATGTCAGTCACACAGCAGAAATAAAGTACAATAAAAAAATGCACAAAATTCTTAAAATGAATTCAAAATGAATTATAAAAACATCTGAGTGCAAAACACATGAACAAACAAAAATGTGTCTTAAAGTGTGTCAGAGTGTCAACAGTCAATGATTTCTCAGTATGAATAAACTCCATCCAGTTTTATACAACTTTAAACTCTGACCTCTTAACAAGTCGACTAGTAGAAACACACAAATCACAGTGCAGATATAAAGCCTGATTCCTAAAGACGACAAAATCACATTAAAGCCGTCATCCTCGCTACCACGCCACACTGAACACGTAAACGCCTCGATGAGGAGCTAATGAGCCGAATCAGGTGTGTTCCAGCAGGTACATGCTGAACGCTGATCTAGTGCAGTACTGAAGAGACACGACAGTGCAATCAGGCATAAAACACAAAGTTTAGGCTGCTTTCACACTTTTTACCCAGTCCCAGCTAGTACCAGCTAACTAACTAGCCTAGCTTGCTATATACATTAGACTGAATACTGTCAGTCATATCGGGTGATGAGGAGGCTGTTTGGAGAGAATTTGATCTGCTCGTGTGACTTGACTGTATGCAGCTACGGTTAACGTGAGACGTCACATCACGTGCAACAACAGTGAACATCACACGTTAGTTTTACGCTAGAATATCAGCAAGGAAATAGTTTTCATTCAGCGTGTCGTAAATCTCCTCATATTCACTCACTAACACGACTCATTTTTTATCGCCATTTTCTCCTCCATGTTTGTTTTTCTCGTCGAGTTCTCAGAGCTTCTCCTGATTGGTCAGGAAGTCAAAAAGCGATTAGCGTCACTTTGAACTCTGATGGATGAAACGTAAAAGTTTGTGGGGGAAAAAAGTGTGAAAGCAGCTTTAGAAGGTTTTACTGAAACTTCACTGAAATTTATACCAAACAAGTGCATGTTACACACGTTTATACGTTTATAGCAAAAAAAACATCAAACGCACACAATGTCCAGATTTCCACCAGACACATCCACTCAGGCAAGACGTGTTTAACGACTGAGGTTTCCTTCCTGTAGCTAATTTTGAACCTTTTTAATTCTGTGTGCAGTTTGGTGCAGTCTGGATCATTGGTTTCAGTATGAGAATACGTAACGTTTGAAGCAGGTAGATAGAGATTTTTGGAGATATTTGCAGAAGATATATGGAGTAAAGAGGATGCTGTGATCTTTAAAAAATGTTCTTCATTTAATTTGTAAAGGAAGCTGCTAACGCACATGAAGCACATGAACATTCTCTCTCATTAAGATGAAACGTGAAAATATTTCGCTAATGCTCTGTAAGCTCGCAGTCCTGAGACACAGGGAGGGTTAGAATATTCTCTTCATATTAAAGCCATCAGCTCTGCATGAGAGATGAAAATGAAATCCAAAGACATGAGCAACAGGAAGCTGTTGATCTGAGATCCAAAACCAAAACTCCCAAATTTTAAATCTGACCTGGAGTCAGTTAGACGTGATTCTCTTTACGAAACGACTGAAGAGAGAAACGTTAAATATATAAATAACTGCAAGCAGGTAGTGTGGCACAGGCTGAGGCATGCTGGGAAATCCGCAGTGTGTGTGTGTGTGCATGTGTGTGTGTGTGTGTGTGTGTGGGTCAGGAATTGAATGAAGACCTGTGGTTCACTTTGGGTCTCTGCTTATCATATTTGACCGAGACGATGAGGAACAGGAGGAGTGTGACGCCCTGAATACCGGCCAGGAGGAAGAAATAATAATTCAGCATGCAGTTGTTGATGTTTCCTACACACACACACACACACACACACACACACACACACACACACACACACACACACACACACAAACAGAAAAAGAGAAGAATTGTTATAACAATAAATTACTTATAAATGACTCCCTTGTACAGAATACAATGGCACATGAATATGCATGAATATGCAAAGTAGCCCTATGTAGTGACATCACAAGTAGAGATCACACATGAACACACCCGCACAACCTCATGCACACACACATACAGACAAGCAAACTCACACATACACCCACACAACCTCATGCACACACACATACAGACACGCAAACTCACACATACACGCACACAACCTCATGCACACACATACAGACACGCAAACTCACACATACACGCACACAACCTCATGCACACACACATACAGACACGCAAACTCACACATACACGCACACAACCTCATGCACACACATACAGACACGCAAACTCACACATACACGCACACAACCTCATGCACACACACATACAGACACGCAAACTCATAAATACACCCACACGCACACACACACAGGCACAGATGTATAGAAGCACAAATACACACACACACACACACACACACACACACACTCCTAATAAGCAAACTCCATCCTTAAAACACACACTTCCTGAACGACTACTGAAATGTGTGTGTTTAGTTTGCTAAAGCACTTAACTGCATAACTACAAGCAACAAATACACAGGCTTTTAATTATTTCACACACACACACACACACACACACACACATACATACACACACACACACACACACACACATACATACACACACACAAGCATGTCATTCCCCCAAAACTAGGGCACTTTATTATTTTCTCTTGCCTCATCCTGACAGAAGGGAAGAAGGGACTAGTAATCTTCCATTTCTCCTCTCTTTCTCTCTCTCTCTCTCTCTCTCTCTCTCAATCAAACACACACACACACACACACACACACCCTTTTTGAAACTTTCATCTCAGAGCATCTGTTAGTTCAGCAGCTTTTTCAATCTTTCATGGAACTTGTGAAGGACACGCTGTATTTTTAAAGAGTCACAAAACCACACTGTGTGTTGAATCTGGCAGTTTATTGCACAGCTGGGGCAGCTGCTTGTTTCTGATTGGTTAACAGGTGTGTGTTATGTTATTATATCAGTACCTCCAAATCAGTGCTCATCATACAGTAACCATGGCAACGTGTATAAATAGCTGTTTAGAGTAAACAAACTCAGACAGTGTGAGAAGCCTGAGGTCCTGGAGGATGAAGCCGTTGTTTGATACAGAAAGTTTTTTATACCACTAGCACACTGAATCAACTCACAGAAGAAAAAAAAAAAAAGAAAGAAAAAACCTCATCAGTTTCTGTGCTGCTTTTGTGTCACCGCTGGCTTCGAGCTGAACGACTCCCAAATGAGTCCAGAGTTAAAAGTGCGATTCTCCAGTGAAGCTACACAAACAACAAGCACAAAAATGACATTTCCATCCTTCCCATGATACAACTCACACCGAACCGTCACTCATCAGCCAGCGAGCAGAGACTCTCTCTCTCTCACACACACACACACACACACACACTCACACAGAGTGCACTAATCCCAGCCTAGCCGATAACACGTATATCACTGTGTTTCCTTCTGAACATCCCTCAGACACCCCGCACTACCCCGCCTCGCCTCGCCCCGCCCCACACCGCCTCGTCACCCTTGTGCTTTCCTGTGTTGATAGTTTTTTTTCCTCTCTATCAAGCCGCAGTCGTAAAAGAACATGGAGCTATATCACTCTGACACACTCGCTGGCGGAGAGATTGCTGGCGTTCCCCTCAGGAAAGAAGCCGTCACAGCTTTTTGGCTGCCATTCGGCTGTAATGGAAAAATAAACACAACTGAGCAAAGCTGCCACACGACACAAACAAATAAATACAGGACATGGCGCTGAGGAGACGCGCACAGGTTAAAAAAACTGATAGGAATTTTATTTTTACCTGAAACATGACAAGAATGTGTGTGTAATATGAATTATATTGATATTGAATTGATATGAAAGATTCCATGAATGAAAGACGTAGCTATTTCAATGTGATAGAACCTGATTCTCCTTCTCTAGTACTGAAACGCAAAAGCCACGCCTCCTTCCCTGAGACTGAGACACAGAGGCCACGCCTCCTTCCCAGGGACTGAGACACAGAGGCCACGCCTCCTTCACTGAGACTGAGACACGGAGGCCACGCCTCCTTCCCAGGGACTGAGACACAGAGGCCACGCCTCCTTCCCAGGGACTGAGACACAGAGGCCATGCCTCCTTCACTGAGACTGAGACACAGGGTCCACGCCTCCTTCCCAGGGACTGAGAAACAGAGGCCACGCCTCCTTCACTGAGACTGAGACACAGAGTCCACGCCTCCTTCCCAGGGACTGAGACACAGAGGCCACGCCTCCTTCCCAGGGACTGAGATACGGAGGCCACGCCTCCTTCACTGAGACTGAGACACGGAGGCCACGCCTCCTTCCCTGAGACTGAGACACGGAGGCCACGCCTCCTTCCCTGAGACTGAGACACGGAGGCCACGCCTCCTTCCCTGAGACTGAGACACAGAGGCCACGCCTCCTTCCCAGGGACTGAGACACAGAGGCCACGCCTCCTTCCCAGGGACTGAGACACAGAGGCCATGCCTCCTTCACTGAGACTGAGACACAGGGTCCACGCCTCCTTCCCAGGGACTGAGAAACAGAGGCCACGCCTCCTTCACTGAGACTGAGACACAGAGTCCACGCCTCCTTCCCAGGGACTGAGACACAGAGGCCACGCCTCCTTCCCAGGGACTGAGACACAGAGGCCACGCCTCCTTCACTGAGACTGAGACACGGAGGCCACGCCTCCTTCCCTGAGACTGAGACACGGAGGCCACGCCTCCTTCCCTGAGACTGAGACACGGAGGCCACGCCTCCTTCCCTGAGACTGAGACACGGAGGCCACGCCTCCTTCCCTGAGACTGAGACACGGAGGCCACGCCTCCTTCCCTGAGACTGAGACACAGAGGCAACGCCTCCTTCCCTGGTACTGAGACACAGAGGCAACGCCTCCTTCCCAGGGACTGAGACACAGAGGCCACGCCTCCTTCACTGAGACTGAGACACAGAGTCCACGCCTCCTTCCCAGGGACTGAGAAACAGAGGCCACGCCTCCTTCACTGAGACTGAGACACGGAGGCCACGCCTCCTTCCCTGGGACTGAGACACAGAGTCCACGCCTCCTTCCCAGGGACTGAGAAACAGAGGCCACGCCTCCTTCCCTGGGACTAAGACACAGAGGCCACGCCTCCTTCACTGAAACCGCTCAGTGTTTACACTCCTAATGATGAGATAAACACTGATTTAACATGTTGCTCTTCAAACAGATTTTAATCTCTTTAAATCCAATAATCTGCTTCTGTTTAACATCTCGTGTGTAAAATCAATGTGTGTGTAACCAGCTGCTTGTGCTTGCTTTTTCTTTTTTTTTTAAAAGAAGAACTGGAATCAGTCAGTATGTCACATCCAGAATGGTGGTTTGTCAGAGATTATATACGGATGCGGATGAGGGGACACATCATCAGCTGCAGAGAGTATTAACACGGATGAGTAAATACATTTCACTTCCAATGAGTTAACAAAAAGACAAAAAAGAAAAACAAATTATTTATGTAAATTATTCTGGCTGAATTAACATGTTAGGAAATGTGCAGGAACAAATAATAAAATTGAGTGAAAGAAAAAAAAAAAACCACTTCAGTTCCAGCATAAGTAATATTTTTACGTCCTTCATCTGGAATTTATTATGATTATACAATTAACCTTTTACCTCTCCACTGATTATTACTGTTAAAACTAATGTTAATTATGAAAATACATGTTTTTTTTGGTTTTTTTTGTATTTCTGTTTGCCGGCAGTTGCACAGTTCACTAAACTGCAACGAAATGGCAGCATGCATTCGGTAATTTTAATCACTTCACTTAAATCAGTGATTAGGTGGTTAACTGATACAAACTCCATGACCCTAACACGCTTTCCCATACTCCATCTTTTCACACGTTTCAGACCTGTATGGTGGATGTGAGATGACAGATTCACTCTGAGCTTTTACTCCACATCAACTCTAAGCTACAGTCACTTCCTGTCTGACATTTTCAGTCCATCATGACACCATTTCATCGAACTGTGACAATCTGAGTATGACTACATTCTTCTGTGGGAATAAAACTGAAAGAGCTGAATGGTTAAAGCTTGAAAATAGTCACTACAAAAGTTCTTTTAAGAAGCAGGAGCTGAAATCTTCACTAGTCTGCAGAAAAAAAATACACTTCACTGGGATCAGCAGTGGACTAAATCTGAGCTTCCTGGTTAATGCTGATGAAATTTCATCTATTCATCCATCCATCTATTCATCCATTCAGCCAACTGTCCAACTATCTATTCATCCATCCATCCCACCATCCACCCATTTATCTAACCAGACATCTATTCATCCATTCAGCCAAACGTCCAACTACCTATTCATCCAACCATCCATCTATTCATCCACTCATCGGTCCATCTATCATCCAACCATCCATCTATTCATCCATTCAGCCAATCTTCCAACTATCTATTCATCAACTATCCATATATTCATCCATTCATCCAATTATCCATTTATTCAAACATTCAGCCAACCATCCAACAACCTATTCATCCAATGCTCCAGCCATCTATTTATCCATCCATCCCACCATACATGTATCTGCCCACACATCCAGTACATCACCAGCATATACATCCATCACTATCCACCACCCAAACATCCAGCCACCCAACAACCATATGAACATATCCAACCATCCATCCACTCATCCATAAATCTATCACCTACTTAACCATCTATTCAACCAGCCCTAAATCTATCCACCTACTCAAGCATCCATCCATTTACAGACCATTCATTCACCCAACTATTCACCCATCCAGCGACCTAGCCTCCATCCATCACTTCATCCTCTGCCCAGCCTCTTCCTGTGCATTGTCATGTTTTATGCTTCAGTAAATCTCCTTAATGCTTTTTGTGTGTTATTGTATAATTTCCATGTGTTTAAAATGTTAAATTTTCGTGTTCCTTTTATTAGATTATAAAATGAGACCTCACTGTAGGACTGTGCTCAACATTAAATGCACTTTGGACATAAACCTGACAGCCTTGTCCTTCTTCCCTTTCTCCTCCAATAAAAATAATAAACTTGTCCTTTCTTCTTGTATCAATGTCGCTCTCCTGCCATCCTTCTCTTGCTCATCTCTCCTCTGAATATCCTCTTCTGGAATGATGGAGCGTTCGAGTCCTTCCAGCACATACAGTAATCTACACAACCTTCAGACCCATCTGTCTTCCTCTCTGTCTCTCTCTCAGTCTCTCTCTCCGTCTCTCTCAGTGGGTAGTCGAGTAAAACAGCAGTGAAGTCACAGAGAGCTCACAGTGTGTGTGCCGTGTGTTCTCCATGCTGCTGTGTGATAGGTGGAGAAGGAAAGTAGTGCACTCAGTAGGGAGGATGTAAGCCTGAAGGCAGGAGTTTGTGCATCTGTAATCGATAACAGCCCTGGGGAGCCCCCCACACACTCACACACACACACACACACACACACACACACACACACACACACACACACACACACACACACATGCTCTGCCCTAATTAACATCAGCAAGAAGACACAGAGAAACAGAGAGGAATGTGGATGAAGTTATGGACAAATACGCTGCTCACATGGTTATTATTCTTCTTATTTAAAATTTGGCATAACATAATCTTGCTTTGGTTATTATTATTATTAATCTTTGTAAATTATACTATAAATCTTGAACTGAACTCAGACAAGAAACAAAATTCAGAGAAGATAAAAGGAAATCTCTCATTAAATTTATTAGAAATTGAATAATAATATATAACTACTTATAGTTATACAATATTTAGTGCATCAGGAGGTCCATTAGGAGGTGATAGGTTTAGGGCAGGTTTATGGGTTAGTTGCTGTGTTTCACATCCATTATCTACCAATCATCTATCCATCCACCTACCTGACTATCCACCTACCTAACAATCCATCTTCTTAATGATCCTTCTATCCAACAAGCCATCTGCCTGAGCATTCAGCCACCCATCCATAAATCCACCCCTCCATCCAAAATCCATTCACCAACCCAACCATCCATCCATCCATCCATCCACACATCCATAAATCCATTCACCTACCAAACCACCCATCCATAAATTCACCTCTCTAACCATTCATTCATCTATCCATAAATCCATTCAACCATCCAAGATCCATCCACCCATCCATAAATCCATCCAAAATCCATTCACCTACCCAACCATACATCCATACATCCATCCACCTACCTAACTATCCATTCATAAATCCATCCACCCATCCATAAATTCACCTCTCTAACCATTCATTCATCTATCCATAAATCCATTCAACCATCCAAGATCCATCCATCCATCCATAAATCCATCCAAAATCCATTCACCTACCCAACCATACATCCATACATCCATCCACCCATCCACCTACCTAACTATCCATTCATAAATCCATCCACCCATCCATAAATTCACCTCTCTAACCATTCATTCATCTATCCATAAACCCATTCACCCATCCAAGATCCATCCATCCATCCATAAATCCATCCACGCGTCCATAAATTCATCCATCTATAAATACTCCCAGCAGCCGCTAAGTCCAGACCAACACTGCTCCCTGTTGTGACTCCACACCTTTCCTCATTAGTTTTACTGCAATTACTGAACAATATGTTGCGGCTTTAAAGAGTTAAACACTGCTGTCATGTATAATTATGTGCGTTCTCGCTACAAAATTAGCGAGCCAGCTGTTCAGAGAGAAAGCTTCTCTATGAACACATGGCATATTAACTGCTTCTATTTTAAAACAATAAAGTGTTGCTGGAGTTTAATAGGTTGCTTGTTGCTGTCAACAAAATTGCACAGGGAACTCGAATTTTCTGTGAAACCTCAGTGTGTGCAAGTCAACAATAAACCATAACCAAAGTGCAAAACAACAAACATAAAACAAGAATGTAAATTCACCTAAGAATGATGGCTATTTGTAATACTGCAGTTATCATAGGCTAAGTACAGCTTTAAATGTGAACTATATTTTCCATTAAGTGAAGGTTCCTGAGGAAACACATGAGGAGAGAGATGGTGCTGTAACACACTGATGTAGTGTAAAAACAATAGGACATAAATAACAGCCCTTGCCATCTTGCCACATTTTTCCATTAGGACACATTCAGAAAGTTCTAGACTAGGATTTCTGTAACAACAGGGTTCTACCAAGTGCTCTTCACTCCATGTGCACTCCTCCTCCAGTCCTCGTTGTGGGCGTTTCCTTTCAAGTAGTGATGCCCAGTAAAGACGACTGCACGTACAACGCATTAAGCAAAGCCATCGATATTTGGCAACGGTTCAGGAGGGACGAGACGATAACAGGACAAAGTGCAAACTATTTTGCATTTCATTTTTCACACTCTCACATTCTATCAGTTCAGCTCAGAACCAGCTGATATTAAAGCTTTACTACAGGCTTATCAGCATTGGTGGATTTTATAGCAATAAAGCAGCCATAATGTATATATTATATTGTTACACATTTCCTGATATTTTCATCTAGATGTGTTGAACATCTTAGAACATGGCACCTTTGGTGGCAGACCACCCAATATTTAGGTGAGCGAAAGTAATGGAACAGATATTCTTAGAGTAAATGAAAGTAAATAACACTTAATATTTGTATGTTTTGGGTCATTGTCTTGCTGCATGATGAAGTTCCTCCTGATACGTTTGGATGCATTTCTCTATAAATTATTAGACAGAATGTTTCTGTAGACTTCTGAACTCATTCTGCTGCTACCATCATGAGTTCCATCATCAATAAAGATTAGTGAGTCTGTTCCAGAAGCAGCCATGCAAGCCCAAGCCATGACACTACCTCCACCATGCTTGACTCATGAGCTCGTCTGTTTGGGGTCAGGAGCAGATCTTTTCTTTCTCCACACTTTGGTGTTTCCTTCACTTTGGTAGAAGTTCATCTCGGTTCCAGAACTTTTGTGGCTCGTCTCTGTATTTCTTTGTGCATTCCAAACTGGCCTCCTGATTCTTACTGCTGATGAGTGGTTTGCATCTTATGGTTTGGCCTCTATATTTTTGCACTCGAAGTCTTTTTGGAGCGGTGGATTGTGAGACCTTCACCCTGCACTGTGGAATTTGTTGGTGATGGTCACTCACTGTTGTTTTTGGGTTTTTCTTCACAGCTCTCACAATGTTTCTGTCATCAGCTGCTGTAGTTTTCCTTGGCTGACCTGTTTGATGTCAGATTGTTGGTAGGCCAGTGGTTTCTTCCTTTTTCAAAAGATTGCAAATTGTTGTATTGGCTATGCACAATGCTTGTGCAATGGCTCTGATCAATTTTCAAAATGGTTTGCTTTTCTCCCATAGACATCTCTCTAGTCTTTATGTTGGTTTATTCATTTTAACAACAAATGCAGCCTTCACAGCAAAACCCAGGGCTCAAACCAAGAGTAGACATTTACAGGATTGTCAATCTAACAGTCAATCTAACCGGACACACCTGGGCAACAAGATACATCTGTCAGTTCCAATATTTCCAATCACTTGAAAAATGGGTGGGTTCAAACAAAAGGTGCCATGTTCTAAGTTATTTTACACTATCAGAACATGAAATTCTGATCTATCGTCTCATATTCATCTTTTGATCTTTTGACCCAAATGTCTTCAGCATATAGCAAAAATAAAGAATTGGCCTTGCCGTTCCAATACTTTCAGAGACTGTATTGTTTTGGGGTGCTGATATGAGGGTCTCACTGACATTGTTCATTTATTTAAAGTGAAAAACAGGTCACATCATGTCTTTTCTTTCTCTCATCCCTCCACCAGCCCTGTGTGTATCTGTGAACCCTCCCCTCATCCATTTCCCTGGATGTTTCCTGCAGCATATTACTCGACTCTGCCCTCCACCTCTAGCATCATTCATCAGTACTGCTGAGACGACTGCGTTCCACATGGCTGCTAGCTTAAAAAAAAAAAACACACACACAGACTTTCACATGCAAAAAAACTCCTTAGCTCTGTAGAAGCCAGGTAACTTCTCACAGTAAACAAACAATTGTTAATTCATTGTCATTTGTTTCATAACGAGCTTCGTTTCCTTCATTAAACGTATTAACCATGGATAGTGACCTCCTGGAAGCTTCTCGAGCTCCTCCACCCAGAATTCCCACTTAAACCGCAGAAAAAGTTCCGGAGCAAGTCAGCAGAGGTGGCTCTTACGTAATGAAGAGCAAATGAGGAGTTTAATCGCAGCCCTGTCTGAACACGAGCTGTGCTGACTCGTCTGCCCATTCAGCTGGATGAGAAGAGCGAAGTCATGCTCATTAGCTAAATCACCCGCAAACTCAACATCCCCACTTCACCTATCAACACACGGCAGCTGCTGAAGAAGAAACATAGCTGCTGAATCAAAGCGGGTGTTGCAGACATATGATGGTGAACTAAGAGCACTTTGAGGGAAACAAACTTTTGTTGGAGGGAAGAAGAAAAATTGGGATTCTAAAATAGAAACATTCCTCCAATTGTGAGGAGTTTTAATCAGCTTGTCTCCTCTGATATGCAGGAAAAAATGTAGATTGCTTTCTTTTCTAGTAAATGAGCTTCCCACACACACACACACACACACAGGGTTTCATTACTTTTCTTTTAAAGGAGATACGTGTTTGACTTACTTGCTAGTTCGCTCTAGTTCATTTCTGTTTTAGCGTGTTTACTATAACACTAGTTTACTGACATGCTACTTGGTGTTTTAATATGGCTGTTTACTGTAATGCAGGTTCATGAACTGGTATGTTTAGCATAATGCTATTGGTTTTTATTGCTAATTTATTGATAAGCATGCTCAGTATAATGCTAGTTTGTGGTTTATCTCATTTTCAGCTTATTTACTATAGTGCTAGTGCTATAGTCTCTTTTCGCCTGTTTAATATACTGCTGGTTTATGGACTGACCTGAATGCTAAAATGCTGGTTTATGGATTAGCTTGTTTACTGGTCTTCTAACTACACTGTGATGAGCACAGAATGACAAAATGCGCAGTAACAAGCAACGCTGTATGCAAGTCTACTAGCAGTGCACAGAGCAACGGAAAATGCATCACCTGTTTGTTCCCAAACCAAAATCCTGGACCATTCTGGGAGTTGTATGAATCCCAGTCGGACTGATATTTTAGGCCTCGAAAAGAGGTCATGTCCAGGAAAAAGAGGACGTCTGCTCACCCTCGCGTGACTTCTGAGCTCATCTGTTAAGACTAGAACAGGAAGTGAGCCTCAAAGTGCAAAAAACTACCCCGAGACCTGATTTCTACTTTCTACAAAAGATCCAGGCCTTTGCTCTGACCTGCACAGGCCCAGACAGGTCGAGCCGGCTGACTCACACTGTGGGAGAGAACGTCTGCAGGTCTGCAGGTTCCTGTGGGGTTTAGTGCTCACAGCAAGATAAAAGAGCAGACAGAAGAGCTTCAGAAACACTGTAAAAAAGTGAAGCGGAAGATATCAACGCTAAAAAAGGGAAAAAGATGAATATTAAAGACTTCCTCACATAAAAAGGATTCAGTGGATGACGAAAAACAAAAGATTTACACATTAGGGAACTAGATGTATAATACAGTGTGCACTATTGAAACCACCACTCCAGAGACACATCCCTCAGAAGTAAGTGCCCCCTTTAGACTCTCAGTGATTTTCAACAACAGTGCAATAGGCAATTATTTTATTTCTTATAGCAGAAATAACCTTGAAAATATGTAGAACATGATAAAAGATAAAAATGTTTTTAAAAAGCATCAGCACAAGTGTCTTATTGGCTGAGAAAATTTTTTTGGGTCTGGTTTTGGAATGCTTCTCAATGGGCCTCCTGTCAGGTTTTTTTAATAAACACGCCCACAAAGCCCCTTTACTCCGCCCCCATCTCAGTCTTTACAGAAAGGAAAACACAGCAGAATCTGATTAGTGCCTAGATACTTTTACTGTGAGCAAAAAAACACAAGATGCTTCCAAAAAAACTGGCAAAAAATGGCAATAAACTTAGTAAAACTAGAATAAGAACTTGTAGCGCGTTTTCAAGGTGGAGAAATTACTGTCGATTGGGATGAAGTTGGATGCAGAATTATCAATGCTGCAATCGATCCTGGACTTGTATTAATGACCGGCTTATAAGTGGATATATTTCCATCACTATCCATGTCAGGTAATGCTTTGGATGAACCGCCTTTATAGAACTGTATGTAATGCTAGCTAACGCTTCTAGGTAGTGGTGGTCAGCTGAAAAACTCATGAGAGCTCATTACAAAGAATAATGAGCACAGCTAAGGCACCTGGCCATTTTCTCAGCTGCAAATCAGTATGAGGTGAATTTCACGTGTTTACAGTGTTATAATTCAACTGGCAAGCAGCAAAACCAAACTACGGGTCAGGCTAAAATTGTAAATAACAAGGCTAATTTGTGTGTGAGGCCAGATAAATTTAAATGTAGAAGCCTCTAAGAAGCAGTGAAAATGAAACTAAATATAAAAATGGTGATTAAAGAGAGTGAGACATGTTGAAAAACTGTTAAAATGCTAAATTAATTTCAAATAAAAGAGGTGCAGGCATAAGTGTGTGTCAGTTCATATGGTAAATATAAAGAAAATGTTTTTACAGGCATCAGAGGAGCGAATGCATGGTGAATATATTTGATGGGTGCCAATACTTTGTGCAGAGCAACAGAAGGACTACAATCAGACATGTAGTAATTACAAATCAAAATTAGCAATGTGTTACATGAAGTGATTATCTTTAGCTAGCGTGTTTGACAGCATATATGCACCATATTATTATGGTGATTTATGGGCAGTGTTGCCATGGCGATTAGTTTTAGCTCAGGGTTTTTTTTACCTCAGACTTTTAGAGCTAGCCGCAGTAGCTGCACTGCTATTAAATGATTCTGGGCTGCTGAAGTAGAGAGTAAAGCTGGATTACTGTAAGCAGGTGAGATGGAAGAACAGAATGTTTTTCTGTCTCTGCCTGTGGCTTCGCTTTACCGAGCGAGGGACAGAGTTAAGACAGACAGAGAGAAACTCGAGGATTT